>NC_133132.1:9559459-9805772 GCF_048418815.1 Hemitrygon akajei | reverse complement strand
GATCCTTGGGCTCTTTCCGGAGAGCAATGTGTTTAGACGAGAACCACACTTTCTGCCCAGGTCGGTACTCAGATGCAGGAGTCCGAAGGTGATCGGCAGTCCTCCGGTTGCGGTCGGCTGAGCGTGTGTCTTCCCGGACCTTGCGGCACCGGTGGATATGGGCCTGAACAAAAGGCACTTCAATATCCTCTTCCTGAGCGGTAAACAGCGGCGGCTGGTAACCAAGGGAGCATTCAAACGGAGATATCCCGGTGGCGGTGATGACCAGAGAGTTGTGGGCGTACTTTACCCTCACGAGGTGGTCGCTCCAGGTAGACGGGTTGCTGGCTGTTATGCAACGTAGCGCCGCCTCCAAATCCTGGTTGACCCGTTCCGGAACATGCAGGGATAAAGGAATGGGTATCACCGTCCATGGAAGGCTACCAAAAGTGTCTATTCAGAGGAGACCGTGTCCGACCACTCCCGGGATAGCAGACGAAACAAGACGTATGCCACTACTGGAGAACCTAAGATCGAACGGAATCGGGCTCAAAAAGGCGATTGGCGGGTCCGCTGCCAGGGTCAGGTTCCGCCCGTTGGGCCTGTTTTACTACAGCCTCGATCTCCCAGATGAGGGCCGCCACCACAGAGGATGACCTCCGGGCTGGGAAGGTCTTCTTCGGAATTGGATTGACGGAAGAGCGCGTCAGGTTTCCAGTTCTTGGACCTTGGCCGATAAGTGACTGTAAATCTGAACCGACCAAATAATAATGCCCAACAGGCCTCGCGGGAATACAGGCGTTTGACGGTTTGGATATATGCGAGGTTCTTGAGATCGGTCCCGACGATAAAAGGGTGATCCGCCCCTTTCATCCAGAGCCTCGGTTCTTCCGACGCCAGTTTGACCGGCAGTAGCTCCCGGTTCTCCATGTCGTAATTTCCTTCAGCTGGGGACAGTCGACGAGAAAAGAAGACACAGGGACATAGTTCCTGATCGGGACCTGAACGTTGGGACAGGGGAGACAGTGTCTGATCCCCTGCGTCGGAGGCGTCAACCTCCACAATGAATTGACAGCAGGGGTCCGGTTGGACCAGGATGGGAGGGGACATGAAACGCTGAGTCAGTCTCGGGGTCCCAAAGAAAAGTTGTTGTAGGTGAGTCAAGTCGGGTAAGGGGCGCCGCCACCCGACCGTAATTCCTAATGAACTGGCGATAGAAGTTTGCAAACCCCAGAAATCCTGCGGATCCTGGGTCTGGGCCACTCCACCACCTCCCGGATCTTCTCGGGATCCAGTCTCAGTCGCCCGCTCTCAATGATGCAACCTGAGAAGCTGACCGAGGGGACGTGGATTTCACACTTCTCAGCCTTCACGAATTATTTGTTCTCCCACTGCCTCTGTAGGACTTGACGGACATGATGAAAGTGTTACTGGAGAATGCTGGAGAAGATTAGGATGTCATCCAGATAGACAAACACAAAGAGGTTAATAAAGTCTCCCAGTACATCATTCATCAGGGCTTGAAAAACGGCGGGGGAATTGCTGAGGCCAAACGGCATGACCATGTATTCGAAGTAGCCTAACGGGGTATTGAATGCCGTCTTCCACTCGTCCCCTCCTTTATTCTGACCAGATGGTAGGCGCTTCGTAGGTCCAATTTCGAGAAGATGGTGAAGTGAAGTGGTTCAAACGCTGAATTTCTGAGGGGCAGTCGGTACTTGTTTTTGACGGTTATGTTGTTAAGGCCTCGGTAATCGTTACAGCGACGTAGTCACCCATCCTTCTTCACCACAAAGAAGAACCCTGCGCCCAGCGGGGAGGATGAAGGCCGAATGATGTCCGCCACGTAAGACTCACTGATGTACTTCTCAATGGCTTCTCTCTCAGGCCGGGACAAGTAAAACAAACGACTGGTGGGTAACGAGGCCCCGGGGAGAAGGCCGATAGCACAATCGCATTGTCGGTGTGGAGGCAGGGAAAGAGTCCGTTGTTTACTAAATAAATGTCCCAGAATCGTTGTACTCTGCTGGAACGCTGGGCAAGTCGAGGGGTTCCACGACAGTCAAGACCGCGGTGACCTCCCCAGGGAATACTGCTGGCTGGAGTGACAAAACGGGCTCCAGTTGCCTATCCTCCCAGTAGACCGGTCATTGTTTGGATTATGGTGGCTCAACCAGGGGTATCCCAGAACGATAGTGGCTTGAGGAGAATGGATTAGATTAAATTGTACATGCTCCCGATGGTTTCCAGACAGAATCAAAGTCAGGGGTAGAATACAGTGGGTGACCCCGGCCAGAAGTCTTCCGTCCAACGCCCGGCCTTCCAGACAGGTACCCAACAGTTCCCGAGGAATCCCGGCCCGAAAGATTTCCCTCGGCACCGGAGTCCACCAAGGCGGATAGAGTCGGGGTCTGTTGGAGTTGTGTGTATCTGCATCCGGGTTTGAGGGATCGAACGGAGTGTCGTCTGGCTCACCAGGATCCCGCTTTCTATTGGTGAGCTCTGCTATTTGGCCAAAGAGAACAGGTATCAGGGAATGTCCAGGCTGACCGCATTACAGACAATCCCCTGGTCTCAATCTCCGGAGTCATTGTGTGAGAGAGAGACGGCTCCGTCCCAGCTGCATCGGTTCTTCCCGCAGGGTAGTGGGAACGGTCGGAGTGGGAGCTATGCCAGGAGCGGAAGGGAGAGAGCGGTTAGGGCTGGTCGAAGATGGTAAAACGGGCCGTGGGGTGACCCAAGGATTGGAGTGACCTGTTTTCTCTCTCTGCCGTTCACGGCGTCGGTTACCTAGACTGGTGGCTGGAGAGACCAAAGAGCCCAAACTGTTTGTGTCATCCTTCGCCACCAATTCGCCTTTATCCTGTCACAGAGGCCCTGTAGAAATACTTCCTGGAGTGCCTCATCATTCCATCGCCGAGTTGGCCGCTGGTATCCGGAAATCTGTGGAGTATATGGCTACCCTTCGCGAGCCGTGACGGACAGTCAGCAGGCGCTTAGCGGCCTCATTACCGCGAATGAGATGTTCAAAACTCTTCCTCATTTCAGAAATGAAGGTGGGAAAAGCAGAGCATGTCTTTGGCTCGTTATCCTAAAACGTGGTAGCCGATGCTAAGACCTCCCCTAGCGACAACCCCATGATGTATGCTATCTTTGATCTGTCCGTGGCGTACGTACATGGCTGCATTGAATAAGAAAGCCCGGCAGTCTCCTAGGTCGCCAGCCTAGGGTTCCGGTTCGGGTACGTGCGGCTGTCTTGGTGATCGTATTGGCCGACACATAGGGCGTTGCCATCACAGGCCGTGCGGGTTGCTCAGACCGGGTTCTCGGAAGGGACGAAGTTAGAGGAGCGGATAGTCGGTCGACCTGCTCAATTAAATTCTTCAGGTTCTCGGACAGGGCACAGAGATTCCCCAAGATATCTCTGAGCATTTGACCATGTAGTCCCAGTAGAGTACCCTGACTGGCGAGGGCCTGTTCCAAAGGCTTCGCGTCCGTTGGGTTCATTCTTGGCCAGTTCGTTCTGTTGCAAGGAGTGACTGGGGCGAAAACAAGTGCAGGACACAGACACGGAGATAGGGTTGACGGGTGCTTGCACAGTCGCGACGTGGGGCAGAGAACCGGGGAGTCTTCACCCGGAGACGAGGTTTTCACAGAATATCTGGAGACCGGAACTGAACGTAGAACTAACGGTTCTAAGTGATCGGGAAAGTGATCGACCAATGAACTGGCGAGCCTTGGTTGTGACGCCAGAGTTCTTATCCTGCAGTCTCAGATGGAAGTCAGGTGTGCGGTAATTAAGTGAACGAGCAGCAATTGGGAATCTACCGTCTGGAATTAGGGCATAATCAAGGAGATAGGAGCGAGACGGGACCATGACAAATATCGCATTTCGTTCCTCCTTGACGTGCGTATAAATGGAAAGCACAAAATCAACGTTTCTGAAATAGAGCGGCATTAGTTTGAAATGCGGGAATTTTATGAGAGAGAAAAAGTCTGTCAGCCTTCTGTACAAGGGTGCTCTCATTTTGTGCGGAAGTATCGAGTAGACGAGAAGCAGACATGCTGTGGGGCGGAAAAGACGGAATATGTGAGAGACAGAGAGGGATGGAATTAGCTGTTGGCAATTGGATTCCCTCCAGTAAAATATAGATTAGACCAGAGAGTGGTCGATAAGTTTTCTTTGCACACAATGTTTCTGTAGTTTTACAAGTGGCTGATTGGGAGTGCTCATGTTATCTTGGTAGCGTAGTAGTTTAATAATCTTCAATGTATGCGTGTGTCTAACCTCCTTGCGAATTCGTCATGCTGTTGACTCAGAAAGGAGCAAGGAATAATTTTGAAAACATTTCCTTCGGTTTATTTTATTATTCTTTTCTCTCTTTATTCGGTTCTTTAGAATCATTCCCCTTACTTGAGCAAGATCATCATTCATATATTACTTGAAAATCTTTGGACTGGGCGCATTCTCCTCTTACGCTTACAAATAATATGGCATACCTATCTGCCTGCTAATGTAGAACCGAAACGGATGAACACACTGCTCTTCTTGTCTATTAATATAATATGTCGTGACTTGCAATAAGCTTCTCTTAAAGACAAGAAATGTCCAAACAGCGGGACGGGCACATTTATTCGCATTGTTCATCGCAATAAATTTTGAAAGGAAGGTGTGTAAAGTTCATAAGTGCCTGTTTAAAAGTTTTAATGTTATATTAAAACATATCTCTTCGTCATACAAAACATCAGACAAACATTGTGTTCTACAACGCTCTACAAACCATTGCACAGTAAGTGTCGTTGAAAAGATATTAACAGGTTCTCCTGTCGACACCATTACTTCCGGGCACTGAATAATATTCAATAATATTACTTCCGGCCATCTGCTAATCCAATGAACAGTGTTCAGGTTTAAATTTAAACTTATAATTCACAAAAGACTTCAGTGTAACGGTGGCCAATGCATTTTAGTCTTACGGATGTGAACAGTTGCTTTCTGCGGACTGCTCTGAGTGTTATCTCCTTCCGATGTAATAATAAAAATAAAACACAGCGAGTGTTCTTTCTAAATAGCTTGAGTGTTTGCTGATATCCGTACGGGGGAAGAAAACGAACTTCATGATCAACTTCATTCGTATAGTTCTGCTGTGACGTGTTTAAAGACAGACCTTCACATTGCCAGTTAAAATGTTCGACTAACAACGACATTATTTGTGAGGATCATCATGGGAGTTCAGAAGCAGCTTAGTTCTCCGTGTGGACAGTGGTGGCACTGGATATGTAGTGAAATTATCACTGTGATCAGGGATGTGGGATTTGATCTGTAGGGTTCCTGTCAGTCTGGTCAGTGATTTGTCTGAATCCGCAACAATAATATAGAAATAGCTTTTTTTCCATCAGCCATTGGATTTCTGAATGGACAGTCAACCCATAAACATCCCTCACTACAGTTTGTTCTCTCTGCGCATTAAATTATTTTAACTGTTTTAATTAATATTAATGTCAATGAGATTTCCATTTTTTATTATCTATTGTAATTATTGCTGCCGCATAACGACAGACTTCACGACGTTTGCCGGTGATATTAACCCCCATTTTCAGTGATTCCATTCAAAGAGCCGACACTGCTGTGTTTCTGGCCAAGCAGGATCCCTTTGAGAAATACACTGCGCCTGAGATAGCTGTCAAGTTGGAGACAAGCAATCACGTTACCTTCCTCATATCTGGTAACCTTCACAACCGGCTGTGCCAATACACACACAAATACTCTAAATTTCCAGAGTACCTCTGACTTAGGGTTCAGAACCCCTGTTTCTTCTGCATCAACGGTCCCTTTGAAGGACTCCTTTGTCCGTCTCGCGGGAGGAGAAAGATGCCCATTGTGATTATTTCCACCGCAAGATGGAATGAAGGCCACGCTCATAATGATTCATTCTGTTTGTAAGTTTATATTATACACGTAGAATTTCAAATACTTTCTGCGCAGAAACTAAACTTCAAATGAGCCACGTGCCTGCTATCAAATTGCATTATTGGATTGTTCAGTCGTTTCACTCCGTTGTCTGATCTGATCTGTAAAAATAGTTTATATCTATTGGTGCTCATGTCATAATTCCCAATCCTGAGTGTAATGGCGTAACTAAATAGAAACCAGATCGGATTCATTTTATCAAATTGCAATCTTTTGGCTTTAAATAACGACTTACTTGTTGTACATCTAAGTTAAAAGCCGATGAACGGGTGAGGCGGTGATTCTGTATTTGAGGTTAGCGGTGAAGCTGCAGGGAGGTAGCACCTGGATTAATTGTCAACCTGTGCTGTTAGTTACGCTTTCATATGGGCAGTATTGCCAATGCGACCTACGCAGTTAGCAACGAAAACATCAATGTACAGCATACAGGATTGCAGTTAGCTGATTCCATTTATCTAGATAACCGAACATCAGCTGACTGCAGGAATCGCACAAGGAGTTGAATAAATCTCCAATTGAATTCTATGCGGAGAGCAGGATATTAAAAGATAGAGCACGCTGAAGAATAGTTCACCTGCTGAAGAAATTCCTCTTCATCTCGGTTCTAAAAGGACGCCGCTATATGTGGAGGCTGTGTACTTTGGTGCTAGACACTCCTACCATGAGTAACATCCTCTCCATATTCACTCACGATCGTCCATCGATAATGCTTAAATGGCAGCATTTTGCTTCTTCCACTCGATGAGACGGTGTAATTCACGAAGAGATTCCTGGGAGGGGATGGGTTTGTTAATCGTAATGAGTGCTGTCTGTGGAGATATCAGAGGTCATGGGATTGTGCACTGGTGTTAGTTTACCGGCAATTTAGAACCGAGATTTAGAGGAAATTATTTGACCGAGTGTGGTGAATATGTGTAATTCTTTGCCACAAACGGATGTGGAGACGCGGCCATTGACTATATTTAGAGATTGGCATGTTCCTACTTAGTTAGAACGGCAGAGGTAACGGGGAAAAGGCTCGAGAGGAGTACTGAGAGGGAACATGAGCCACGATGGGATGGCGGAGCAACCTCGATGGGTCGAATGGCCCATTTCTTCTCCAATCTCTTCCGGTTTATGGTTTATAATGGACAGTACAGGTCACTGCGCTTAATGTAAACAGTGGGAAATTACTTACCCGTCCCTATGGGAAGTGAATATGGTTTTGCGAGTATTTTCGGTAATTTAATGTGTGGAAACATGCATGATTCACAACCAGGGTCACTGACTCTTTAGCAGACGGTCTATGTGATGACGTTATAACATAACGTGAAGATTTTTCCCCTGGCTTTATGTATATTTTTTCTTTTAACGCACTGTGTTTGGGGAACAATAAAGATGTTTATTTCTACTGTTTCTCTAAAACTTAAAACGCCTCTGCAGTCATTTTTAGGAGGGATTATGGTTATTCAGAATCCAGGCTTATTCAAGATGTCGGCCAAAGCAGCCACTTTGAAATTGCCGGATGTTTGGGACAAAAATGCCATCGCCTGGTTCCTCAGAAAGACACCAGATATTATTACACAAACGTCGCTGTGCAGATTCCGGGCAGCCACTTGAATCCCCGCCTAACCACGATAATATCTATTACCGAAAGCTCACCGTTACAGGCATTTTGGACCATCGGAATCTGAGCGTGCAAAAGAGTTGATTCTCTTGTCCGGTCTGGAGGATGCGAGGCCTTGGGAGCTAATGGGCCACGTGCTGTCTCACCTGGGAAGGCACAATCCTTGATTTAATGTTAAACAACTGCCCATGCCTGATGAAGATCGCATAGCCTTCGCTAATACGCCCATAAAACTATAGGTAGCTTGATAAAATGGCTGATAGTCTGCACTCAGCCAGCAAAACGAATGTTTAAGAGCGAGGGTAGGAGCGAAGGTCGTTACAGGTAGGGTCGGACCGAGAGTTGGATGAGGGTGGGGCAGATGCAGAGAAATCCGAGAGGGGTGGGAGAGAGAGAAAGAGAGAGAGAGAGAGAGAGAGAGAGAGAGAGAGAGAGAGAGAGAGAGAGAGAGAGAGAGAGAGAGAGAGAGAGAGATGGAGTGAGAGAGAGGGGGAGAGAGATAGTGAGAGACAGACAGTGAGAAAGATAGACAGAGAGAGAGACAGACAGAGAGAGGCAGAGAGAGACAGACAGACAGAGAGAGAGATGCCTGTGAATCTCCAGTACAGAGAACCACCAGGTTTTTCCCGGAACTCGTATCTTTACCTTTAAGGTGAGGCAGAAGATTTATCGGAACAAGTGAACGAACATGCGGTAAAATGAATTGGACCAAATAGCCTCTTCTGCATCTTAAATTCCCCACACTTTTGTCAGTGTGAAAGACACATCAGCATTGAGAAATCTGTAAAGGTACCGCAGCGAGGAGTGACAGAGTCTGACTGGTCGAGGAGAAACGGAGAAACATGACAAATCAAAAAGCACAGACGGTCAAACCACGCACGGCGAAATTCTGAATTGTGGTGATTAATTAATATCTTCGGGAATGCATGCAACCGAGAAACACTTAGTTCCAGGCTGCGCTTTCCGGATTGCATTGTATCGTTACAAAGGAATTCTGAGAAGGGATCTGAAAAGGAAAATAAAATATTGAATGACATCCCCACCCCCCAGTGACGTTATTGCTGTGGTCCCTTTCGTCAGAGGCTTCTGAGGCGGTGATCCAATGTAAAGCAGCAGGAACCAATCGACACCGAACCCAGTGAACGTCCAACAGCAGCAAAAGCCAATTTCACGAGCAGTGCCATTTTAACCCTGTAATTCTTAAACTCAAGCCGAACTTGAAAATCATTTTCCAGACGCGTTGCCGCCCTGACATGTCGACAAGGATTAACTATGAGGACAGTTGTCCTTTTATCACATATCCCACTTATGCTGGGATGCTTTGTAGCTTCAGAATAAATTATTTGGTAATTTGACGAACCTCTTCTTGAGTGCAAAGTATTTTAGAGCGACTGCGCATTCTTTGTCTGTACGATAAATAAACGTATGGCAATAATCATCCCGAAAAAAAACAGATGCTACTTAGAAAAATCTCCGAGCCTCCAAAAGAAACAGCGGCCACTACACCGTCACACACAATGAAGGAGCAGAAACAGGGATATTGTAAGGTGCTTACCATCAAGTCAGAGCGAAAAGGATAGACAGCAGTGCCAGATAGTGGTATTTTAGAATAACTGTGGCTTTCTCCAAATGCGATGGAATGAATTATTTCATTGCATTGGCGACCCATGTCGTCTGAGAGTTGTAACCAGCAGTTTAAAAGGGGCGATAACCGCAATCTTCAGCTGCTCTCTGAACCTGGTCTGCGTCACTCCATAAATAAAAGTATTTGTGCAGCAGCTGAAAAGCTGAACTACAGTCCCCACATCCTGAACCTGAAAGAGCCGGATAGACGTTTCCAAGTCAGTGTAAAGACATCGCATGAGAATGAAGACCAGAGTAGTTGTCGCCCAGCAGAGAAGGAAACTCGCCGACAGGGAGAAGAGCAGAATGATGGATTGTCTCCGACTTTCCATCTCCGGATCTCGATGCTTCTCGCAATTTTCCTGTCCTCGGAGACGCCTGCGGACTCTGCTGGCCGCCAGGATCTGTCTGACTGTCAGGGTATTGAGAATCAAAATGAGGAAAAAGGGAAGTAGCGGGTTCAATAGACGGTCTATCCAGTAAAACACTTCAAATGTTCCCGACTGAGGAAGCGCGGGTCTCCCGAAACACTTCCTCTTACCGCGCACGAGAAAAGATGCTGATTCGAAATACAAAAAATAAAAAGGAATATTTTTCAAAGAAAGCGTAATGCATATTGTTCCAATCACCGCACACGCAGTTCTGGGTGTGCAGTATTTTGTCTTAAGCTTAGCCCAGCAAATTGCCACAAAACGATCGAAAGTGAAAGCGACGGTAAACCAGACGGAACAGTCCAGAGCAACATGACACAGGACGTAGTGGACAAGGCAAAAGGGAGCTTTGATTATGGCTGGAAAGGTTCGGTAGGTTTCAGGTATCTGGTACATCAGCACCTCGATAATCACCACCGTTAGATCCGCCGCTGCCATCGCCACCAGGTATCGAGTGATACATTTGGAGAGACCGCACTTCCCTCGGCAGAGAATGACAATTGCCACCAAGTTAACTGGGAAAAGAAAGGATACAACTGTAGAATAATAGAAGTGTAAACAATTAAAAACATGAGGATATGGGAGCTATGCATTTTATGTCTGGTTGGCTAAAATCACTCTTTAGCGACTAAACGAGCGTGTGACGACAATGTCAGCAAACGTTTGCATGTACAACGCTGCTCTGGAGACCCGAGCAAGCACTGCGGCACCTTGGTCAGCACGCTGTACACGTCCTCGTTCAGTGCGGGGAAACAGAGCACGGCGAACACAAACAGGAATACGGGAAACAATGATCTCAAAACAGCGTAAATACTTCGATTGCTATGAAATGGTAGAAAAGGTAAGTTGGAATGAATTTAGCACTGATTTAGCTATAGCTGCCGTAGAGGGAAATTGTTCCCGCTGAATATTCGTCGACACCGAAGGACAGCCTGCTGCGACTGAGGCATTAAATTTCAAAGGAAGTAAACGGTGAAAGCATTGAAAAGCAACGATGAAAACTTAATCTCCAATACCGCGTGCGTCTGGCAACAAGCTGTCATTAGAAATTTCAAACAAATAATGAAACACTTACCAGGGACACCGACGACTACAATTAGTACGTAACCAACTTCCCTACGATCTAGCATGGCGTTTATTTCGGACTTCACCTCGCCAGCAGCGGAACGAGTCACCAAGGCTTTGAGTCAAGTTTCTTTCACAAGAACTTGAACAATCTGAAGTACATTTCTATAACAAAATCAATGCAAATAATCACAATAAAGGATATCTGGAAAATTCGACCTGCTGTCTTTGTCGCGGTTACGAAACTGCTCCAACTCTGTTACATTGGAACGTATTTGAGAATTTGGTGAGATTTAACAGCTCTTTCCAAAGTGTAGATGAAACGCTGAAATACCCCTTTTTATAGAACCTAATAAACAACTTGCACAACATGCGGTGTTAATTACCGTTACTTAACAAAGACGGCAGCATTTCTGCTTCGCTAAACCTGGTGTCAGAATAGTAAAACAACTTGCCCTGACACTCTACCGTTTCCATGTTAAGAAATGGGCTAGTTACACATTAACTTCGCCAGTGGAGACCCCTCTCCACTACAGGGAATTGTAATTTAATTCGGACAACCATTGTGCTGCCACTGTTCAGAAATTTACAGCCATGCCACAAAGGTATTGTTTCGTTTTCATTCAGACCTGTTCTTGACAGACTTTTAGTCATGTTCCGGACAGTTTATAATTGCAACCTCACTGCGATCATGAGCCATTGAACCAGAGAAAAATGCGAATAAAATATAAGTTGGAGAAATGTGGCCTCTCTTCACTGGCCGGATAGAAATAAAAGAGACACGTGATAGTAGTTCTGAGTCAAGTAAATGAACTTGACTGCAATTCTCACAGTTGAGAATCAGGAACCGGCCTTTTGAACGCTTCTGTAATTAAAGCATCCAACACCTCCAAGGGAAGTGTGAAAGGGTGCGCCGCCATCGCATTTGAGCTTACTCGTTTTGCACTGCGTACATAAGTATTTCAACGTCGGGGACAATATACTGGTTGTCAGCTCCGTCTATTCTTCTCATAATCTCTATCAGGTTGCTCGGTAGCCCTGCCGCTCCAGAGCAAAAATCCAAAGACAATACAACCTCTCGCAATACAACCCATAGGACCATAGAACCATAGAACACTACAGCACAGTCAGGCCCTTCAGCCCTCCATGTTGTGCCGACCCATATAATCCTTAAGAAACGTACCAAACCCACACTACCTCATAACCCTCCATTTTTCTTTCATCAATGTCCCTGTCCAAGATGCTCTAAAATACACCTCATGCTTTAGTATCCACCACCATCCCCAACAATTCATTCCAGGCACTCACAAACCCTCTGTGTAAAAAACTTACCCCTGCTGTCTCCCCTAAACTTCCCTCCTTTAATTTTGTACATATGCCCTTATGAGTACACGTGCCTTACGCGTCTGATTGATTTGTTTTCAGGATGTGACGAAACACATTCATGAAGGAAGAGCAGGAGATGCAGTGTATATGGATTTCAGCAAGACTTTGATGAGGTGCCCCATGCAAGGTTTATTGAGAAAGTTAGGAGGCATGGGATCCAAGGGGACATTGCTTTTTGGATCCAGAACTGGATTTCCCGCAAAAAGCAAAGAGTGGTTGTAGACTGCAGTATTCTTCATGGAGTTCGGTCACCAGTGGTGTGCCTCAGGGATTTGTTCTGGGACTCTTACTCTTCGTGACCTGGAGGAGGAAGTGGAGGGATGTGTTAGTAGGTTTGCTGATGACACAGAGGCTGGGGATGTTGTGGATAGTGTAGTGGTCTGTCAGAGGTTACAGCGTGACATTGATTGGATGCAAAACTAGGCGAGAATTAGCAGATGGAGTTCAACCCAGTGTGAAGTGGTTCATTTTGGTAGGTCAAATATGATGGCAGAATATAGCATTAATGGTAAGACTCTTGGCAGTGTGGAGGATCAGAGGGATCTGAGTGTCCGAGTCCATAGGACACTCTAAGCAGCTGCACAGGTTGACTCTGTGGTTAAGGAGGCGTATGGTGTTTTGGCTTTTGTCAGTCGTGGAAATTAATCTAGGAGTAGGAGTGGTAATGTTGCAGCTATATGGGAGCCTGGTCAGACCCTATTTGAGTACTGTGTTCAGTTCTGGTCGCCTCACGACATGAAGGCTGTGGAAACAATAGCAAGGGTGCAGAGGAGATTTACAAGGTCGTTGCCTGGATTCAGGAGCATGCGTTATTAAAGCAGGTTGAGTGAACTCGCACGATGAAATCTGCAGCTGCGGGAAATTCAAACAACGCACACAAAATGCTGGTAGAACACAGCAGGCCAGGCAGCTTCTATAAGGAGAAGCGCTATCGACGTTTCGGGCCGAGACCCTTCGTCAGGACTCGGCCTTTTCACCTTGGAACGACAGAGGATGAGGGGTGACCTGAGAGAGGTGTATAAGATGATGAAAGGCATTGATCGTATGGATAGTCAGAGGCTTTTTTCCCAGGGCTGAAATGGTTGCCACAAGAGGGCACAGGCTGCGGTTGCTTGGGTACAGAGGAGATATCAGGAGTAGTTTTTTACGTAGAGAATAGTGAGTGCGTGGAGTGGGCTGCCAGCAACGATGGTGGAGGCGGGTACGATGGGGTCTTTTCAGAGATTTTGGATAGGTACATAGAGCTAAAAAAAATAGAGGGTTATGGGTAACCCAAGTAATTTCTAAGGTAGTGACATGTTCGGTACAACTTTTGGGCCGAAGAGCCTGAATTGTGTTGTAAGTTTTCTATTTAACCATATAACGATTACAGCACGGAAACAGGCAATCTCAGCCCTTCTAGTCCGAGCCGAAAGCTTACCCTCACCTAGTCACACTGGCCCGCAGTCAGCCCATAACCCTCCATTCCTTTCCTGTCCATATACCTATCCAATTATACTTTAAATGACAACATCGAACCTGCCTCTACCACTTCTACAGGAAGCTCGTTCCATATAGCTACCACTCTCTGAGTAAAGAAATCCCCCCGTGTTACCCTTAAACTTTTGTCCCCTAACTCTCAACTCATGTTCTCTTGTTTGAATCTCCCCTACTATAGAAAAAGCCTACGACGTCAGATCTATCTATCCCCCTCATAATTTTAAATACCTCTATCAAATCCCCGCTCAACCTTCTACGCTCTTAAGAATAAAGATCTAACTTGTTCAACCTTAGCCTGCAACTTAGGTGGTGAAAGCCAGGTAACATTCTAGTAAATCTCCTCTGTACTCTCCGTATGTTGTTGACATCTTTCCTATAATTCGGTGACCAGAACTGTACACAATACTCCAAATTCGGCCTTACCAATGCCTTGTACAATTTCAACATTACATCCCAACTCCTATACTCAATGCTCTTATTTATAAAGGCCAGCATTCCAAAAGCTTTCTTCACCACCCAATCCACATGAGATTCCACCTTCAGGGAACTATGCACCATTATTCCCAGATCACTCTGTTCTACTGCATTCTTCAATGCCCTACCATTTACCATGTATGTCCTATCTGGATTATTCCTACCAAAATGTAGCACCTCACACTTATCAGCATTAAACTCCATCTGCCATCGTTCAGTCCACTCTTCCAACCGGCCTAAATCTCTCTGCAAGCTTTGAAAACCTACTTCATTATCGACAACGCCACCTACCTTATTATCATCTGCATACTTACTAATTCAATTTACCACCCCATCATCCAGATCATTAATGTAAATGACAAACAACATTGGACCCAGTACAGATCCCTGAGGCACACCACTAGTCACCGGCCTCCAACCTGACAAGCAGTTATCCACCACTGCTCTCTGGCATCTCTCATCCAGCCTGAAAGGCCTATAATTGCTAAGTTTACTCTTAGAACCCTTTTTAAACAATGGAACCACATGAGCAATACGTCAATCTTTCGGCACCATCCCCGTTTCTAATGACATTTGAAATATTTCTGTCAGAACCCCTGCTATTTCTACACTAACTTCCCTCAAGGTCCTAGGGAATATCCTGTCAGGACCCGAAGATTTATCTACTTTTATATTCCTTAAAAGCGCCTGTACTTCTTCCACTTTAATCGTCATAGTTTCCATAACTTCCCTAATTGTTTCCCTTACACTATTCAATATCCTTCTCCTTTGTGAATACCGTAGAAAAAAAATTGTTCAAAATTTCACCCATCTCTTTCGGCTCCACACATAGCTGTCCACTCTGATTCTCTAAAGACTAATTTTATCCCTCATTATCCTTTTGCTATGAATTTAACTGTAGAAACCCTTTGGATTTATTTTCACCTTACCTTTTGGAAGAGGACAGCGAGGCTTTGAGAAGAAGTGCGGCGGCGGCCATTTTCAAATTGCTTCTCAGATCGGAGTTCTGAGAGGCGGGACTGCGCAGGCGCGTGAAGGAGGCCTGGGAAGGAGGGAAGATATAAAAAGAACGCAGCCTTAAGCAGCGGGCAGCTTTGTTTGCGGGCAGCGGAGTGAGCCGGGAGCAGAGTGTAGGGCTTGGGCTCAGAAGGCTTAGGCGGAAGAGAGCACAGTAGGCTTATCTTTTAGTACTCCTTGTTATTTTCAGTTATTCGGGAAGTATGAGTGTGAGGGCAGCTTGTTGTTCTCGGTGTCGGATGTGGGAAATCCTGGAGTCTCCGAGCCTCCCGGACGTCCACATCTGCGCCAGGTGCGCCGAACTGCAGCTCCTGAGGTACCGAGTTAGGGAACTGGAGCTGCAGCTCGATGACCTTCGCCTGGTCAGGGAGAGTGAGGAGTTACAGGCAGGTGGTCACTCCGGGGCCACGGGAGGCAGATAGGTGGGTCACGGTCAGGAAGGGGAAGGGGCAGGTACTAGAGAGTACCCCAGTGGCTGTACCCCTTGACAATAAGTACTCATGTTTGAGTACTGTTGGGGGGGGACAGCCTACCTGGAGGAAGTGACAGTGGCCGGGCCTCCGGCACAGAGAACGGCCCTGTAGCTCAGAAGGGTAGGGATAGAAGAAAGAGGACCACAGTAATAGGGGACTCGATAGTCAGGGGTTCAGACAGGCGGTTCTGTGGAGGTGATCGGGAGTCCCGGATGGTAGTTTGCCTCCCTGGTGCCAGGGTCCGGGACGTTTCTGATCGCGTCCAAGATATCCTGAAGTGGGAGGGTGAGGAGCCAGTGGTCGTGGTACATGTAGGTACCAATGACATAGGTAGGAAAGGGGAAGAGGTCCTGAAACGAGAGTATAGGGAGTTAGGAAGGCAGTTAAGAAGAAGGACCGCAAAGGTAGTAATCTCGGGATTACTGCCTGTGCCACGCGACAGTGAGAGTAGGAATGGAATTAGGTGGAGGATGAATGCGTGGTTGAGGGATTGGAGCAGGGGACAGGGATTCAAGTTTCTGGATCATTGGGACCTCTTCTGGGGCAGGCGTGACCTGTTCAAGAAGGACGGGTTACACTTGAATCCTGGGGGGACCAATACCCTAGCGGGGAGGTTTGCTAGGGCTACAGGGCAGACTTTAAACTAGTAAGATGGGGGGGGGGGCGGAAATCAATTTGAGGAAACTATGGGAGAGGAGGTTAGTTCACCAGTAGAGCAAGTAAGTAGACAGTGTGTGAGGGAGGAAAGGCAGGTGATGGAGAAGGGATGCGCTCAGCCCGAAGTTGTAGGGGAGAAGAAAGAAAAGGATAATAAATTTGAATGCATTGCTAGGGATGAAAAGAGAGGAGGAGGTGGAGAGTATCTTAAATGTATCTATTTTAATGCTAGGAGCATTGTAAGAAAGGTGGATGAGCTTAAAGTGTGGATTGATACCTGGAATTATGATGTTGTAGCTATTAGTGAAACATGGTTGCAGGAAGGGTGTGATTGGCAACTAAATATTCCTGGATTTAGTTGCTTCAGGTGTGATAGAGTAGGAGGGGCCAGAGGAGGAGGTGTTGCATTGCTTGTCCGAGAAAATCTTATGGCGGTGCTTTGGAAGGATAGATTACAGAGCTCCTCTACGGAGGCTATTTGGGTGGAATTGAGGAATGGGAAAGGTGTAGTAACACTGATAGGAGTGTATTATAGGCCACCTAATGGGGAGCGTGAGTTGGAAGAGCAAATGTGTAAGGAGATAGCAGATATTTGTAGTAAACACAAGGTGGTGATTGTGGGAGATTTTAATTTTCCACACATAGATTGGGAAGCTCATTCTGTAAAAGGGCTGGATGGTTTAGAGTTTGTGAAATGTGTGCAGGATAGCTTTTTGCAACAATACATAGAAGTACCGACTAGAGATGGGGCAGTGTTGGATCTCCTTTTAGGGAATGCGATAGGTCAGCTGACAGATGTATGTGTTGGGGAGCACTTCGGGTCCAGTGATCACAATATCATTAGCTTCAATATAATTATGGAGAAGGACAGGACTGGACCTAGAGTTGAGATTTTTTGATTGGAGAAAGGCTAACTTTGAGGAAATGCGCAGGGATTTAGAGAGAGTGGATTGGGTCAAGTTGTTTTATGGGAAGGATGTAATAGAGAAATGGAGGTCATTTAAGGGTGAAATTATGAGGGTACAGAATCTTTATGTTCCTGTTCGGTTGAAAGGAAAGGTTAAAGGTTTGAAAGCGCCATGGTTTTCAAGGGATATTAGAAACTTGGTTCGAAAAAAGAGGGATGTCTACAATAGATATAGGCAGCATGGAGTAAAGGAATTGCTCGAGGAATATAAAGAATGTAAAAGGAAACTTAAGAAAGAGATTAGAAAAGCTAAAAGAAGTTACGAGTTTGGTTTGGCAAATAAGGTGGAAGTAAATCCGAAAGGCTTCTACAGTTATATTAAAAGCAAGAGGATAGTGAGGGATAAAATTGGTCCCTTAGAGAATCAGGGTGGTCAGCTATGTGTGGAGCCGAGGGAGATGGGAGAGATTTTGAACGATTTCTTCTCTTCGGTATTCACTAAGGAGAAGGATATTGAATGGTGTAAGGTGTGGGAAACAAGTAAGGAAGTTATGGAACCTATGACAATTAAAGAGGTGAAAGTACTGGCGCTTTTAAGAAATTTAAAAGTGGATAAATCTCCGGGTCCTGACCGGATATTCCCCAGGACCTTGAGGGAAGTTTGTGTAGAGATAGCATGAGCTCTGACGGAGATCTTTCAGATGTCATTAGAAACGGGGATTGTGCCGGAGGATTGGCGTATTGCTCATGTGGTTCCATTGTTTAAAAAGGGTTTTAGAAGTAAGCCTGGCAATTATAGACCTGTCAGTTTGACATCAGTGGTGGGTAAATTAATGGAAAGTATTCTTAGAGATAGTATTTATAATTATCTGGATAGACAGGATCTGATTAGGAGTAGCCAGCATGGATTTGTGCGTGGAAGGACATGTTTGACAAACCTTATTGAATTTTTTGAAGTAGTTACGAGGAATGTTGACAAGGGTAAGGCAGTGGATGTAGTCTATATGGACTTCAGCAAGGCCTTTGACAAAGTTCCACATGGAAGGTTAGTTAAGAGGGTTCAGTCGTTAGGTATTAATGCTGGAGTAATAAAATGGATTCAACAGTGGCTAGATGGGAGATGCCAGAGAGTAGTAGAGGATAATTGCTTATCGGGATGGAGGCCGGTGACTAGCGGGGTGCCTCAGGGATCTGTTTTGGGCCCAATGTTGTTTGTAATATACATAAATGATCTGGATGATGGGGTGGTAAATTGGATTAGTAAGTATGCTGATGATACTAAGGTAGGAGGTGTTGTGGATAATGAGGTGGGTTTTCAAAGCTTGCAGGGAGATTTATGCCGGTTAGAAGAATGGGCTGAACGTTGGCAGATGGAGTTTAATGCTGAGAAGTGTGAGGTTCTACATTTTGGCAGGAATAATCCAAATAGAACATACAGGGTAAATGGTAGGGCATTGAGGAATGCAGTGGAACAGAGAGATCTAGGAATAACAGTGCATAGTTCCCTGAAGGTGGAGTCTCATGTAGATAGGGTGGTGAAGAAGGCTTTTGGAACGCTGGCCTTTATAAATCAGAGCATTGAGTACAGAAGTTGGGATGTAATGTTAAAATTGTACAAGGCATTGGTAAGGCCAAATTTGGAATATTGTGTACAGTTCTGGTCTCCGAATTATAGGAAAGATATCAATAAATTAGAGAGAGTGCAGAGACGATTTACTAGGATGTTACCTGGGTTTCAGCACTTAAGTTACAGAGAAAGGTTGAACAAGTTAGGTCTCTATTCATTGGAGCGTAGAAGGTTGAGGGGGGATTTGATCGAGGTATTTAAAATGTTGAGAGGGATAGATAGAGTTGACGTGAATAGGCTGTTTCCATTGAGAGTAGGGGAGATTCAAACGAGAGGACATGATTTGAGAGTTAGGGGGCAAAAGTTTAAGGGAAACACGAGGGGGTATTTCTTTACTTAGAGAGTGATAGCTGTGTGGAATGAGCTTCCTGTAGAAGTAGTAGAGGCCAGTTCAGTTGTGTCATTTAAGGTAAAATTGGATAGGTATATGGACAGGAAAGGAGTGGAAGGATATGGGCTGAGTGCGGGTAGGTGGGACTAGGTGAGATTAAGAGTTCGGCACGGACTAGGAGGGCCGGAATGGCCTGTTTCCGTGCTGTGAATGTTATATGGTTATATGGTTATATGGTTACCTGGCAAAGCAACCTCATATCTTCTATTAGCTTCTTCTAATTTCTTTCTTAATATTCTTCTTACATTCTTTATATTCCTCGAGAAACTCACTTACTCCATGCTGCCTATATTTATTGTAGATATCTCTCTTTCTCCTAACCAAGTTTCCAATATCCCTTGAAAACCATGGCTCTTTCAAACTTTTAACCTTTCCTTTCAACCTAACAGGAACATAAAGTTTCCAGTCACTCAAAATTTCACCTTTAAATTAGCTCCATTTCTCTGGTACATCCTTCCCCTAAAACAAGTTGTCCCAATCCACTCCTTCTAAATCCTTTCGTATCTCCTCAAAGTTAGCCTTTCTCCAATCAAAAATCTCAACTCTGGGTCCAGTCGTATTATTCTCCATGATTATATTGAAACTAATGGCATTGTGATCACTGGACCCGAAGTGCTCCCCAACACATGTCTCCGTCACCTGACCTATTTCATTTCCTAACAGAAGATCCAACACTGCCCTTTTCTAGTCGCTACCTCTATGTATTGCTGCAAAAAACTATCCTGCACACATTTTACAAACTCCAAACCATCCATCGCTTTAACAGTATGGGCATCCCAGTCTATAACCATATAACAATCACAGCACGGAAACAGGCCATTCCGGCCCTCCTAGTCCGTGCCGAACTCTTAATCTCACCTAGTCCCACCTACCCGCACTCAGCCCATAACCCTCCACTCCTTTCCTATCCATATACCTATCCAATTTTACCTTAAATGACACAACTGAACTGGCCTCTACTACTTCTACAGGAAGCTCATTCCACACAGCTATCACTCTCTGAGTAAAGAAATACCCCCTCGTGTTTCCCTTAAACGTTTGCCCCCTAACTCTCAAATCATGTCCTCTCGTTTGAATCTCCCCTACTCTCAATGGAAACAGCCTGTTCACGTCAACTCTATCTATCCCTCTCAACATTTTAAATACCTCGATCAAATCCCCCCTCAACCTTCTACGCTCCAATGAATAGAGACCTAACTTGTTCAATCTTTCTCTGTAACTTAAGTGCTGAAACCCAGGTAACATCCTAGTAAATCGTCTCTGCACTCTCTCTAATTTATTGATATCTTTCCTATAATTCGGTGACCAGAACTGTACACAATATTCCAAATTTGGCCTTACCAATGCCTTGTACAATTTTAACATTACATCCCAACTTCTGTACTCAATGCTCTGATTTATAAAGGCCAGCGTTCCAAAAGCCTTCTTCACCACCCTATCTACATGAGACTCCACCTTCAGGGAACTATGCACTGTTATTCCTAGATCTCTCTGTTCCACTGCATTCCTCAATGCCCTACCATTTACCCTGTATGTTCTATTTGGATTATTCCTGCCAAAATGTAGAACCTCACACTTCTCAGCATTAAACTCCATCTGCCAACGTTCAGCCCATTCTTCTAACCGGCATAAATCTCCCTGCAAGCTTTGAAAACCCACCTCATTATCCACAACACCTCCTACCTTAGTATCATCGGCATACTTACTAATCCAATTTACCACCCCATCATCCAGATCATTTATGTATATTACAAACAACATTGGGCCCAAAACAGATCCCTGAGGCACCCCGCTAGTCACCGGCCTCCATCCCGATAAACAATTATCCACCACTACTCTCTGGCATCTCCCATCTAGCCACTGTTGAATCCATTTTATTACTCCAGCATTAATACCTAACGACTGAACCTTCTTAACTAACTTTCCATGTGGAACTTTGTCAAAGGCCTTGCTGAAGTCCATATAGACTACATCCACTGCCTTACCCTCGTCAACATTCCTCGTAACTACTTCAAAAAATTCAATAAGGTTTGTCAAACATGACCTTCCACGCACAAATCCATGCTGGCTACTCCTAATCAGATCCTGTCTATCCAGATAATTATAAATACTATCTCTAAGAATACTTTCCATTAATTTACCCACCACTGATGTCAAACTGACAGGTCTATAATTGCCAGGCTTACTTCTAGAACCCTTTTTAAACAATGGAACCACATGAGCAATACGCCAATCCTCCGGCACAATCCCTGTTTCTAATGACATCTGAAAGATCTCCGTCAGAGCTCCTGCTATCTCTACACAAACCTCCCTCAAGGTCCTGGGGAATATCCGGTCAGGACCCGGAGATTTATCCACTTTTAAATTTCTTAAAAGCGCCAGTACTTCCACCTCTTTAATTGTCATAGGTTCCATAACTTCCTTACTTGTTTCCCACACCTTACACCATTCAATATCCTTCTCCTTAGTGAATACCGAAGAGAAGAAATCGTTCAAAACCTCTCCCATCTCCCTCGGCTCCACACATAGCTGACCACCCTGATTCTCTAAGGGACCAATTTTATCCCTCACTATCCTCTTGCTTTTAATGTAACTGTAGAAGCCTTTCGGATTTACTTCCACCTTATTTGCCAAACCAAACTCGTAACTTCTTTTAGCTTTTCTAATCTCTTTCTTAAGTTTCCTTTAACATTCTTTATATTCCTCGAGCAATTCCTTTACTCCATGCTGCCTATATCTATTGTAGACATCCCTCTTTTTTCGAACCAAGTTTCTATTATCCCTTGAAAACCTTGGCGCTTTCAAACCTTTAACCTTTCCTTTCAACCGAACAGGAACATAAAGATTCTGTACCCTCATAATTTCACCCTTAAATGACCTCCATTTCTCTATTACATCCTTCCCATAAAACAACTTGACCCATTCCACTGTCTCTAAATCCCTGCGCATCTCCTCAAAGTTAGCCTTTCTCCAATCAAAAATCTCAACTCTAGGTCCAGTCCTGTCCTTCTCCATAATTATATTGAAGCTAATGTGTGGAAAATTAAAATCCCCTACAATCACAACCTTGTGCTTAATACAAATATCTGCTATCTCCTTGCAGATTTGTTGCTCCATTTCTCGCTCCCCATTAGGTGGTCTATAATACACCCCTGTAAGTGTTACTACATCTTTCCCATTCCTCAATTCCACCCAAATAGACTCCCGAGACGAACCGTCTAATCTATCCTGCCAGAGCACCGCTGTAATATTTTCTCTGACAAGCAACGCAACACCTCCCCCTCTTGTCCCTCCGATTCCAACGCACCTGAAGCAACGACATCCAGAAATATTTAGTTGCCAATCACACCCCTCCTGCAACCATGTTTCACTAATACCTACAACAACATATTTCCAGGTATCAATCCATGCTCTAAGCTCATCCACCTTTCTTACAATGTTCCTAGCATTAAAATAAAAACTTTTAAGAATTTCTCGACCTCCTCCTCTCTGTTTTTCTCTACCAGTACAAAGAACTTTACTGTCTTATTTTTCTTCCTTCTCCCATACATCTGTTCCTACACTCTGGCTCCCCTCCCCCCTTGTATCTAGTTTAAGTCCACTGGAGCCTCTCTAGCAAACCTACTTGCAAGAATATTTGTTACCCTCCAGTTCAGATGTCAACCTTCCCGCCGGAACAGGTCTCACCTTCCCTGGAAAACTGCCCAATTATCTATAAATCTGAATCCCTCTCCTGCACCATGTCTTCCGCCACGTTTTGATCTGCACTACCTTACTGTTTCTAAACCCACCTGCACGTGGCACTGGTAGAAATCCTGAGATTGCTATCTTTGAGGTCCTGTCCTTTAACTTGGCACCTAGCTCCCTAAACACACCTTTCAGGACCTCCTCACTCTTCCTACCCACGTCATTGTTCCCTAGATGGACCACGACATCCGACTGTTCACCCTCCCTCTTGAGAATACTGAGAACTCGATCCGAGATATCGTGGACCCTGGCACCAGGGAGGCAACAGACCATCCGGGATTCTCGATCTCTTCCACAGAACCTCGTATCTGTCCCCCTAACTATCAAATCCCCTATCACTACTGCTCTCCTCTTTTCCCTCCTTCCCTTCTGAGCTGAGGGTCCAGTCTCGGTGCTAGAGAAGCAACCACTGCAACGTGTCCATGGTCGGTCGTCCCCACCAACAGTATCCAAAACTTGTTATTGTTGGGAACGGCCACATCAATGTTTCTAAGTTTCTATTATTCCTCTCTCACCTCTTGAATAATCAAACAGCATTGGTTATTTGCCAGTTCTCCTGTAGCACATGTGTGTGAGAGAAAAAGTTCCATACTTTGCCTTAACGATTAATTTCTTTCTTCAGTTGAATTTTGCCTATTGTTGGACATCCCAACTACACCATCTTCTTCCGGAGGGAAATCTGCCGGATCTGAGTCAATCTAACTGGAGGACCCTCTCATGATCTCAGCCATTAATATCCACTATGTATGTATGTATGTATGTATGTATGTATGTATGTATGTATGTATGTATGTATGTATTAAATAATTCATTTACTTGTTATTTGTCTATTGAGGCAGAGCACAGTATACGCCTCTCCGGCCCTCCGAGCTGCGCCACCCACCGGTTCCTTGATCTAACCCTATTGCAATCTCAGTACATTTGAGAATTACCAATTAACCAAACAACTGCTACGTGTTTGGACTGTGGAGAAAACGGGGGCACCCTGATAAAATCCATGTGGTGACAGGGAGAACGCACAAAGACTCCGTAAATACTTCCACATCTCTCTTTTTTATTGTATTCCTTTTGTCTATTTGAGGCTGCTGTTCGGAGTAAATGTATCCTTGGCCTGCTCCCGCTTTAGTGGGTTATAGCTGGCCTTTTGTTGACATGAATTATGCTATTGAAGAATTGGTGTTCACTTTAGATAGACGAGTTCGCCATGTAGATCCTGCAGACTCTGAGGTCTCGATGCATTGAGACTGCAGAGTCTCAGACAGGTCCATCAAACAGGTGAGTTTAGATATACTGCAATCCCAATCTCAACGACTTGCCTACCTTCCCCAGAGGTACAGAGTGTGCAGCAGATATTGTAATTCAATATAATTCTCTTTGCACACAGTATGTCCTGAAAACATATTCCGCCATAGACTTTCTCGTCGCCTTCGGGTGCTCGATTTACTGGTCACTGAAGAGAGTTAATGGATATTTCCAAAAAAAAATAATAATAAATAAGCTCAGTACACTATAGTTCTATCCCAACCTGAAAATCAGTTGAAAGCACTAACTCCCCATCACCATTCAAAAATTCACACTATTATACCATATTCGACGACGTGAAATGCGTCAGCATAAGCGAACTGCAATGGTCATGCCGCTCCATGCCTGAAAAATAAGAGGAACGAAACCCTCACACTTCGCTACACCTGAGCACCCGAGCACGGACAGGTTGCCAGGAAAATTATAGGAACCGTGTTATGTGTGGGGCGGGGGCGAAGGCTGGTGTTAGGGGGTGGGAGTGGTGGAATTTCACTGTACATCGAAAGCCGCTTCTAAGGTGCCGGTAATCGACTGGCACGTTTCAAGTAAGTTTTTTTTCTCCCCATCGGTTGCCTTGTGTGTCACGGTACCAGAGTCCGGTTTCAGATACTTCAAGGGTATGTAAACATCACGGGCGGAAGGTTAAGCCTCTATTTCTTTTGCCTCTATGGTCTTCTCTCCAAGCTGAGTTCGTGAGCAGTGCTGAAGAACCATTGGGACAGTGTGCCCTTTTAATTAAGTATCTGTTTGTCGACTGTTTAGATTTGCAGTCTGTGTAACTCGGGACTTCGATATTTGGTGGAATATTTCACCGTTATAAGCAAATGATTAATATGCTTATTTGTAATTAATGTTTTCTGTCTCATTCAGCAAACCCCTGAACTTGCTTCCATGTTAGATATCGTTAATTCTGTAACTATTATGCACAGAAAATCTGGAAAACATAAACATAAAATCCTTGCGAAAACAGAGTGAAAAAGATCATTTGTGATTGAGCGGCTGCTATAGTTTCTTAAGCGTATTGGCTTCCCTACCATTTGTCCACTCTTTGTTTACTGTTTGTAAAACTGATACCGTTTTGCTGAAATTCCACAACTGCATGCTCGCTTCCTTCACCCCGAGTGATCAATGAGCATGATCATGAATGAATAGTTCTGCAGTGAGAATCGCAGTGAAAAGTCGCCTACCTACTGTACTGGATCGTGGAATCCATCACTCTTATTAAAACTAGTCAGTAAAACAGATTATTCTGGAAACATTAATTTGAAGCATTATGATGACGATTAGATCTGCTGCCGCCATGGCCAAAACGTAGCGTGTGATGCATTTAGAGAGACCACAGTTTCCGTGAAAAAGAATCACCATCACCGTTAAATTAACCGAAATAAAGGATAAAAATCTGGGGTTATTCTCCAACGGGCGGAGATTAGTCAGCATGACTAATAATTTTAGTAAAATTATAGTAAATAGTAAAATAATAAATAATTTTCCGGTTGGAGAGCATGCCTGGAGCTGACTACTTTTTTCCCGATTGCCGCTGCATTCAACGCAGATTCTAACATTTAATGAGTTTGATTAATTACAAGTAACATAAATTGCAATGAGATTTTTTTTATATTTCAGATTCTCTGAGATTGTTATGTTGCTTTAAATTAACTGGAATTAGTTGAGACTCATTTGCAAGAAATTTGTTTAATTAGTGCTTCTAGAAAACATCATGAAGTTATAACATCTGATGAGAGTTATCAGGAGAATGTTGAGAAAAGCGACATGTCAGCCGACCTTCATGGATATTCGGGGAAAGCGAGTCACATCACCCCAAAGCACAGGGTTGCTCGTTGATCGCTGTGTCCTGAAGAAAGTAAATACTGAAAGGGGGCATCACGCAGGACGCGAGAAGCAGAACACGCATGAGAAAGAAAATCAGAAGATCAGAAGACCATTTATGGGATTGATATGTCCATGAAAAATCAGTTAGAAATTAAAAGTAATACCTAACCATAAAGGTCGTTAAACTCAATATTCTTTCAGATTACTAAAGTGGAAAGTGGAAACAAAGCACAAAGAACGGGTGACGAAGGTAATGTGACAAACTATATGCTGTAGGTGCAAAAGTAGAAATTTCACCCTGGCATACACTGAGTCAGTGGTGGGGAAGCGGCGGCAGACACTGATTAGACACAGAAGACAGGTTCTTAATAGTGATTTCACGAAAACATTGGTACGAAACCGATGGGAATGCGAATCTTTGGCAAGATGTCATGACAGATTGTAAGTCGGCGGATATTTGCAAGTTGCCTGTGGCGTATGAAACAAAATAATGGACTTTAGGTCATTGCTCTTCTCCGAACACAACACATACATGCGTAAACACAGATCAATTATAGACTCCCCAGAATGGAATGAGAGAAAATCATGAATTCTATTTACAGTGAGATTGGAAAAGCTGGCAATAGCATTAAACTTGATCAAGCGATGCCAGTAATTCCGCAGGCTGCATTCTCCCTGCCCCTTCAGTCAACCTTCAAGATATAATGAGCATAAATTTTCTTGAACTGCCCGAAATCAGACTATAGTCATCAGAGGGCAGGTTTCAACTGCCAGACCGCAAAGTACTCTGCACCGATTGTCCCAGATTTCCTTTAAACGGCGATATCGTTACTTTGAAATCTGATCTGCATTCAGATAAAAAAATTAACATTATCAGATGACGTTTCTCAGACTTAAGTATATGGAAAGGCATTGAAAATCATTCCATTATGATTATATAAGTTGCATAGATTTCTACACAAGTCACAGTTCTGAAACATTACAACGGAGTGAGTACGACGAGCATACGATGTCGAAAGCTCAATACACGGGCCGAGCCACGCAAAGAGCAACCAGGTTCATTACTTTACCGGGGAAACCAACAGCTGCAAGTACAAGATAGTAAATTCGGACGGTGATGAAAATTGCAGGATATCCCATTTTCTACCTGTGACTGTGATCAGATGTTTGGCGTATTCCAACGACGCAGGTTCTCTATTTGAATGAGTTGTTACACAAAGGAATGAACGCTCGTTAAGCCAATCAGTATCTTCCTGAGATTCTTCGCAAACGACGGAACAAACAATTGTTGTGGATATTTTTTTTTTCATTGTGACGTTGTGTAATAAATTTGACTCATCAGGAATGTACAGACAACTCAATGCTTGGTTGTGAAAAAAAAAACAAGTGGACATTTCACTTCCTGTTTTCCGACAAGACGTTTGAACTGTTTGAATAAGATATTCAGCCCGATTATTTTTTAAATTTTTGAACAAACTGCATCGCATTTAACTAACCAATAAATTGGACGTTGGTAATATTACATAACGGAGGTTAATCGGTTTAATATTGTGGGCAAATTGTCGGATTAGACTTCCTGCTGGTGGGTGGGCTGGGGTTCGTTGGGGTGGGTGCTGGGTGTCAGCAGTTATGCCAACATTTCTGCTGTAGATAATCAATACGATAACACAATTTGCACATTTTGATTTCGCGGAAGTCATCGCTTTAAAAAATGTATTTGATCGTGGTGTCTACTTCTTATCCGAATTGCATGATCTCACAGACGTTGCTGGATCATGTTTTCATTGACGAAAACATATCTGTTGAAGGTTTAGCTGACATGTAATTTATTTTGATCTGTAATTGATCTTCCTTTTCCTGTCCTCGGTAGGGAGAATCTAAATGCATTCAAGTGTAAATAGTGTTTCCTAAATTTAGTAATTTCAGTTCTAAATTTTCTTTGCAAGTTTTCGCCAGATGGCTTTTGAATAAAGGTATTATGTCAGAAGAATACATTAATATTGGTAGCGAATGCATTTATTGCCTTTACTTAAATGTTTACAATTAAGTGCTGGATCTTCTTAAAAACATTAAGATTGATAAATCCCCAGGGCCGGTTATGATAACCTCATATTGTTGTAGGAATTAAGAGAAGAGAACGCAGGAGCATTAGCCATTATCTTTGAATCTTCTTTGGCTGCAGGGGAAGTGCCGGAGGACTGGAGAATGGCAAGTGTAGTTCCCTTGTTTAAAAAAGGTAACAGGGAGAAACCTGGGAACTATAGACCAGTGAGTCTTACGTCGGTGGTCTGCAAACTACTGGAAAGGATTCTTATGGATAGGATCTACGAGCATTTGGAGAAATACAGTCTACTCATGGATAGTCAACATGGCTTTGTGAAGGGAAGATCGTGCCTCACGAGCCTGATTGAGTTTTTTTGAAGAGGTAACAAGAGAAATTGATGAGGGTAGGGCAGTGGATGTGGTCTACATGGACTTTAGCAAGGCATGTGACAAGGTCCCTCATGAGAGACTCTTCCAGAAAGTCATGAGGCATGGGATAAGTGGAACCTTGGCTGTTTGGATAAAAAATTGGCTTAAAGGAAGAAAGCAGAGGGTAATTGTGGAAGGAAAGTATTCTGCCTGGAGGTCGGTAACTAGTGGAGTGCCGTAGGGATCTGTCCTGGGACGCCTGCTATTTGTGATTTTTATAAATGACCTAGATGTAGAGGCGGAAGGATAGGTGAGTAAGTTTGCGGATGATACGAAGATTGGAGGCGTTGTGGATGGAGCTGTAGGTAGTCGAAGGTTACAAGAGGATATAGATAGGATGCAGAGTTGGGCAGAAAAATGGCAGATGTAGTTCAACGCGGATAAGTGTGAGGTGATGCATTTTGGAAGGACAAACCAGAAGATTGAGTACAGGATTAATGGTCAGTTACAAGAGTGTGGATGAACAAAGGGACCTTGGGGTTCAAATCCATACATCCCTCAAGGTCGCTGCACAGGTTGATAGGGTAGTTAAGAAGGCCTATGGGATGCTAGGCTTCATTAACAGAGGGATTGAGTTCAAGAGAAGAGAGGTCATGTTGCAACCCTACAAATCTCTGGTGAGACCGCAATTAGAGTATTGTGTTCAATTCCGGTCACCTCATTATAGGAAGGATGTGGAAGCTATGGAGAGGGTGCAGAGGAAATTTACCAGAATGTTGCCTGGACTGGAGAACAAGTCATATGAGGCAAGGTTAGCAGAGCTGGGAATTTTTTCTTTGGAGCGTCGAAGAATGAGAAGGAACTTGGTAGATATGAGAGGCATAGATAGGGTTGATAGTCAGTACCTGTTTCCCAGGGCACCAATAGCAAACACCAGAGGGCATAGGTACAAAATTAAGTGTGGGAAGTTTAGGGAGGACATCAGGGGTAAGTGTCTTACACAGAGGGTTGTGAGTGCCTGGAATGACTTGCCAGGGATGCTGGTGGAGGCTAAAACATTAGGGGTATTTAAGAGCTTCTTAGACAGGCACATGGATGAAAGAAAAATGGAGGGTTATGGGGTAGTGTGGGTTTAGTACTTTTTTTAAAGGATTATATGGGTTGGCACAACATGGAGGGCTGAAGGGCCTGTACTGTGCCGTAGTGTTCTATGATTCTATGGTTCCAGTAGTGCTGTTTGACAGATTTTCTTAAGACTTGAAGTAATTTTTTTCGAAAGGATTACTATTACCAGACTATGATCTATTTCTATACCCTGTTCATGTCCCAAATACTTCTATATTCATCCAAAGGTATTGAGTCCTGTTGCTCTGTTTAATATTTTATTGCCTCTATTGTACTTTTTTTGTTTAATATTCTGCCCTTATCTAGTTGAACTTTATATCTTCAGCAAATAGTTCCACTAATTGAATTAATTGCTTGCTCTGGGTACAAATGCAGAGTTAAATTAATACAGTATGATTGTATTATGGTGCTGTTTTGAAATGCACGTAGAAAGATGGAGGACACGAGGCACAATTAGACATTGTTCGGTATGAACTTATGGGTATCCCTGAGTTGCGGCTGAAAGAAGAGCATAATTGGGATATCATGGGTTATACTTTGTATCGGAAGGACAGACAGAAATGCACATTTGTGGGTTGTGTACTTGTTGGAAAGAGGTGGAATGACATCTTAGCGAGACGTGATATTGTGTCAGAGAACGTTGAATTTTTGTGCGTATAGTTAAGAAAGTGAAAGCGTTAAAACATTATAGAATCATATGTAGGCCCCCAAATAGTAGCCAGGATGATGGGTTGAGATTTAAAAATGATACGGAAAAGGCATGTAATAAACATAATGTCACAATTGTATTGGGGGATTTCAATATGCAAGCGAATCGGGAAAATGAGGTGTTGTCCGATGTCAGTGAGGGAATTTGTTGAATGCCTACGAGATGGCTTTTTCGAGCAGCTTGCACTTGAAAGGATATCCTAGATCGAGTGTTGTTTAATAACGCAATTTTATTAGAAAGCTTAATGTAAAGAAAAGCTAAGGAGGCAGCGAATATACTATGATTGAATTCATAGTGCAATTTAATAGGGAGAAGCATAAGTTACATGCATCAGTATCACAATGGAATAATCTCAAACACAGAGACCTAAGCAAATGGCATACGGAGCTGGATAGCAAGCGGATTCTGGCGGGGAAGAGGGAAAGTCTACCTTAGATTACGCATAGGTGATAACTCAGACCTTATTAAGTAGCTTAATGTAAATGAAGCCCTCGAAGAGAGTGATCATATTATGATTAATTTCATTCTGCAAATTGAGAGGGAGAAGCATAAATCTCATATGTTAGTATCGCAATGGAATAGAGGGAATTAAAGAGACATGGGATAGGAGCTTGCCCAGGTCGATTGTGTGACGACACTGGGAAGGATGAAGGCATGCGCAGAGGTCGCTGAAGTTTCTGGTAATAGTTCACAAGACGCAGGATAGATATACAGCAAAGAATGAGAATTTCTCAAATGGCAGGATGAGGCAACAGTGACTGTCAGGAAAAGTTAAGGAATGCATAAATCGAAGGGAGAGGCATACAAGGTAGCACTAGTTAGTGGTGTTGTGGATGGTTGGGAACCTTTTTAATTCCAGAAAAAGATAACTACAGCATCCATAAGAAAGGAAAAGATGAAACATGAGGGAATGCGGGCCAATAATATAAAACAGGATACTGAAAGTTGATTTTTTTTCAGTTATATAAAGAGTAAAAGGGGTGAGATTTGATATTGGATCACTGGAAATTTAGGCTGGTGAGGTAGTAATGGGGGACAAAGACAGATTAATTTAGTAGTTAACTTGTATCAGTCTCCTTGTGGAAGAGACTGTGTGCTAATGGTGCGTCGGATTCATGGAGCAGGGGTGATTTCCATTACTCTTACAAAGTAAATAGACCAAGGCAAACTGAAAGGTCTTAAGGTGGACAAGTCAGTGGGACCAGATAGACTCCATTCCAGAGTCCTGAGAAAGGTTTCTGAGGAAATAACTGATACATTGGTCATGATAGTTTAGGAATCACTTGATTGTGGCATGATCTAAGAGGACAGGAAGATTGCAACAGTCACTATTTTTATGAACCCCCAGCGTTCATTTTCTTCTATGTTCTGTCACTTTGAAAAGGTTTTCTCTGCAACTTGTTTACATTTTTCCTGAGGCTTGTTTTGAATATACAAGGACACACAGACACTGGATTCGGTCAATGGAAGACACCAGTAAGTCGGCCGTTGGTTTAAACTTTCAGTAGCCCAAAAGGGGTGAGTTGAGATCGATCCTGAGTATTGATAAATGACTCTCACAAGTTTTCTGCAACTACAGCGTTTGCAGGAAGACAAGAGAGAAGAGGAAGTTTTGGAACAGAAGAAACCTAGTGACAAGTAAATCACTGTTTGGACTCTCTCTAAGCAGGCCGTAGAGATGAGTTTGCACCCATTCGGCTACGGAAGTGTGACAGTCACTTAGTTAATCCACAGCAGTAGGTTCTCTGGTAAGGGGGAAACTTTTTATGTACCACGTGTGTGTTTACCCTTTGTCTGGGTGTGGCAGTTCACTGAAGAAAGGCAGTGGAATATACCGGTGTGTCGACCCTTGCCTGGGTGGTAGTTCCCTTGAAGAAGCTACCTCAGTGATGAGCTACTGTTGGTGATAATCCATAGTGGATTTTGTTTGAGTATCCTGTGGCCACCACTTTGAGATGTCCCATATCTGAATTCGGGTGTGGTACCACTTGTGTTGAAAGGATATTCGTTGAAGATCAGTGTCGATGATACTCGTGCGGAGTGGAACAGCCTCGGAGATAAATCCTACTGCTATTGTTATTTTGTATTGCTGTCGTGGAATCTGTGGACCATCGACGTAATCGCCTTCTCACAACATACACCTTTGGATCACAAATCTCTCTCACATCAACAACAACAACCTCGTGCATTGAACTAAACTTTCTCACATACCATCATAAGACTGTATCATTTACCACCTAAGCTTGAATGAGTTTGGGAAACATATATTCACGCTTATATATACTTATATGTGCCTAACACTGTTAATTTTTGGTTTAACTGGTTTTATTACTGATTAACGGAGAGTGTGTTTTGTTTGTAGCAAAGCCAGACTCCAGGCATGTTCCATTTCTGCTGTTTCTTTTAACCCGTTACGGGGTACGTAATACTATACACTTCAAGACGGGAGCACGGCACAAGAACGGAAATTATAGTTCAATTAGCCAAATTGACCAAACGTCAGTGGGTGGGAAAGTATTGAAGCCTGTTATTAAGGATTAGGTTTAGAGGTACGTGAAGACTCATGATAAAATACCTGCATCGCCCTGGTAAAGGTTTTATAACTGATGTTGTCGGAGATTTCATGTAATAGTCATTCTGGAGAGGTAGTGTGTGGGTTATTGTTCAAGATAAGGAATGCTTGAGGGAGCGTCAGCTGGTGAAGGTTCCAGAGCTGGCTGGGGAAGCGGCTTTTTTGTCTACACTGGTGGTGGTTCTCCGTCTTTGTTCGGCGGGAGATGAAGAGCGAAGGCACTGGAAAAACTTGTCGCTAGATTCGTTCCAGTGGGGATAAACGATTCCCTTCCCGAGGGAGAAGGCCTGGCAAAGTGAACCGGCAGAGTCAACGTTATCGTAGGCTGGTAATGATCTCGGGAGTGGAGCCCACGAAGATGGGAGTAGGGCATTTGAGACTTGAATAGAGCAGAACTCTCAGATGCTGGATGAGTGGCTGTGATCTGTTAATGTGAAAATACAGTGTCTGGCAGAGAGTATAAAAGATCCGTTTGCTGAAATAGTGAGGCCCTTAAAGGCAGAACGCCCCTTAGCTACTTCCACAGGCTGCGGAGAGGCGCTAGAGAGCGTATGTTTTCTGGCATAACAGGAAGGTCAATGGAGTTTATTACTGGGATTAGGAGCATGTTTCAGGAGATGGGGTAGTAAGATTCTGCTAATATGGTTCACCAAGTTAGACGGTGCAGATGGTCCATCCCAACGACTAGGGCGAATCGGTTAACGATGGACCAAGTAGCGAATGGAGTACAGTCACAGCATTGTGATCGCTTTCGGCCTCCGAATGTCGCGTAAGACGCGAGCATCAGAAAACCCCCAGAACCCACCACCACCCTACCGCGCTCCGCCTCGTTTGCTGAGCTGATCTGAGAAGTAAGAAAGGAAGAACAAGCGATGCAGAAGTGGGAGGACTCCGTCAGCAAGAGCAGTCCACGGCAGCAGAAGTGTTGAAGTGACCTCTGATACCCCATAGACGGGGATACTGGCAGAGTTTAGAGCTGATGTATCTCGCTTGTTATCGGCGGGCGCTGCCACAAAGCATGACAAAGCCGATAAGGAGCCGGACCCACTGACGGGACGCACGAAACACGGGGCTACTATCGAATGGGGCCCGTTAGAAATGAAAGCGATCTGTAATGCCGGTTACATTACACTTCATCTGTGGTGATGAAAGACACTTCATGTGGAGAACATGGAAACCTTCGTAAAGTGAGCCCACAGTTATTTAAACGGAAGGGGAAGTCTTGAAACTTCGGATAGACCCAGTGAGGGAATGGCCTGGATTCTGGCGGAATACAGGCGCCAATTAATGTATCAAGGAAAGACTAAATTGAAATACCCTGTTCGTGAAGGCTTAGTGGAGCCAAGCTCCAGAGTATCCTTTTCCAATCGAGGGAATTTATGCTAACTTGACAGAGATTGTCAGGTTACTTTGCTGTACAGTTCATTGAGGCCTGAACTGCAGAAGTCGAAGGCAAACAGAATAAAGGCAAACAGGGTGACAGTGATTGCCAAGAACACCTCGGAGAGGTATCTAATTTTTCGGTGGGACATGAAGGAGCGAAACCATCTCTTGGAAATACAAAATTGAAAGCCGTGCCATTCAACTTTAATGACTCACCAGTTTCTGGAGGTTGAAAGAGGGGTTGAAGTTTGAGGGTGTCTTTTATACTGACGAGTTTGATATTGGGCTGTCCCAAGAATACACGCCACACCACCCGAGTGACAGTGGACACTATTTCTAAAGAAGTATCTCGGCGACTGGCAGCCGACGAGATAAATGAGGATCGTCATCATCTGCAGAAAATGGGATTATGGGATTTTCACTGGGTCCAGGAGACCCTATGCGTTACCCGTAGTGGTGGTGGTGAGGATGAAGAATGAGAAGGTACGGCTGTGTTTTGACTATCGGACTCTGAACCAACGTATAAGTGGACTGTACCGTGGATCGGGAATGTACTGGCCTGCCTAAGAGAAGCGAAGAGGTTCAGTGTATTGCTTCTAAGGAATAGGTAATATCAGATATCCACGAGTGAGGCTGCCAAGGAGAGGGCAGCAGTCATATCTCGACTAGGATTTGCTCAGTTTGAAAGTGTGAGGCAGAGCGTATCAAGTTGTCCGGATATTTTCCAGCGTGTCATGGAGCAAACTGTCGGGGGCATGAACTTGTTTGGGGTGCTAGTGTACCTGGATGATGTCATCGCCTTCGGGTCAACACTGGAAGAGCACAGGCGAAGCCACTGAAAGCTGAAGGGTTAAAATGTCACTGCACATGCGCCAGTTCGACAAAACGTATGTCCACTGTGTTGCACACATGGTCTCATGTACTGGAGTTGTTACGGATCCCTCAGCGGATCGAAATGGTTACCACACGCCCAGGACCCAAGAATGTGAGCGCCGTACGCTAGTCCCTCGGATTCCTTGGGTACTATCGGAGCTTCGTGAAAGACAACTCTAAAATGAGTCACAATCCTTTGCCTCCTTTGGGAAAAAATGAGAAGAACGAAAAGAGTAGATGGCAATTATCATCGTGGCCCTTTGGAGCCTTCTGGAAAATGAAAAGTTCTTTCAGTTGCTGAAGGTGCTGCTGCTAAATTCTTCAGTGTTGCTTTTTTGCCGTATGTGTTTAATATAAATATCAGCAGTGAGGGCTTAGGGGGCGATCTGATCTAGATCAGAACAAAGGGTGGAGACCAGTCGCTTTCACCAGCCAGAGTTTGTCACACTCCGACTGAAACTACCCCACGGACAGAAATTATCTGATTATCTATCAGGTGCCTGTTTCCAGGGTAGGACGGGCAACAATATCTAGTCATATCCTGACCACGGGCAAAATGGATGCCACAGCCAAGGTTGTTTGGCGGCGCTGTCTGCCTATGATTTCAGCCTGAAGTACGGGCCGGGGAAGCGGAACACCGATGCTGACGCATTATCCCAACGGGCGCATGAAGGACTGGAAATGGACGGAGAGTGGGACAGCGCTCCTGCACTTGGAGCGAAACGAATCTGCCGGTTTTCCATCATCGAGCGGTGGATTTGTTGGCAGTATCTACCTGTGTCATTCGGCATGCTTACTGCAACCTGACCGCTTTGAATACAAGGCGTTTGCCTGAGTTCATTCCGGGGGAACTGGCCGTCGTTCAGCGAGATGACCCTTGCATAGGTACCGCCTCGTCAGCTCATACGGAAAGCGATATAGCCCAAGCTGGAAAGCTGAAACACCTGGCCATATCTCCCCTGCTGAGAGAATGGCAGAAACTGGAGTCGAGGATCCAGGTTCCAAACCAGGCCACTTCTCCTACAGGCAGGCCTTGGCAATCCCAGCTGGTTCTGCTTCAGAAGTTAACTGCTTAAGTTAACTGGTTAGACGAACCGGTGAAAGATTAAGCGCGGTATTTGGAATCGAACATCGCCCAATAAATCCTTTTGAAAGCCATGAATAACGACTGCAGATGATTTGATAATTTCATACCTGTTGGGCTAAAGACATGAATGCCGTATCGAACAATAAAAGTGCAGAAAAGCAGATTTCATTAACTAAGCACTCCTGATATTGATTGAGTTTTGATAAAGGGCAGTCTCCCACCCCGGAATATTGCCCACTACACAATACAATCCAATTCCTGGCATGCTGTTGCAGATAATATTTATTCCGCAAGGAATAAATTATGGTGCAGCTCAGCTGAGTTCACAGAACAGGTGACCGATTCACAGCTGCTGAATTTAGCCAAGTTTACGACGACACAACAATTGCTTTGAAGCAACTAACCTAAAGTTTGGAGAAAATAATCGGCACTCTGGGACATGTTGAGTTTGAGATCTGATTTTAATACGTCGCATGCTAAGGACCTGGATCGCCCGTTAACTGGGCAGGTATTACTGATGGTGCGGGTCTAGTAAATGGAGTGCGTGACCGTCTAACTTTCCAAACGGTTTATGCACATAGACAGCGTATGCACGTGCACAACCATCCAGTGCGCTCACTGCATTTTAAATTCCTTGATGTTGGACATGGAGTTTATTCCCTCATAGTCGTTTATTCCAGCTCTTGACTGAATGCGATTCAATTGAATGAGATTCAATGTAGAATATAGTTAGATTTACGAGACGATGCCAGAGGTAGGCTGGGTGAGGCGAAGTCTTTGATTAGGCTCGTTGCATGTCCAAGGCAATGGAAATTGTAGAAGAAGTCGATGGAGAAGAAATCAGTCTGTTTCCAATGGAAAGAATTCATAATTCTACAATTCCTTCCAATTTTCAGAAAACTATTGCCGTACAAAGCCGTGTGTTATGCAACGAGGATGCTTTCTATGGTGAAATCTCTGGACAGCCGTATTTCCTTCGCTTGTCTGAGGTACCACGGGCGCCGATGAGTTCCATTAGCCATGGTGCAGCTGGACTTTGACGGAATGTTAGTGACAGTTACAAATAGTGAATATATTTACCGCAGCTACCTCCAACTCAACACTGTGGCAACAGTCAGGTTTTTGTCCGCCACTCGATACTGATCGCTGACACTAGGAGAGTTTATTCCCTTAAGGTCGCTCACCCTCGCTCCTGATTTCCTTTGTCTACTCCAGCTGCTCTGTTTCTTTCCTGTGCATTTTATTCCTTCCTGTTGAAAGCTGAATAATCTGGAGCGATGACACCGTTTTATCTCCAAACAACTGCAACATAGCAAATTGCTTACCATTCCAGTTGTTAGATTAGATAATTTGAACAATAACCAAGTAATTGAGTTCACACTGATATGCCCTATTGTGAATTCAAGAACAATGTTATTACAAAGACATTGGCGTTTTATTAAATGTATCATCCCAGTCGGAGGATGGAATCATATACAGACTTCGTGGGGAGGAGGTTGGCCGGCGGGAGGGGATTAGTTCCACGGATCGATCGTTGACATTGTTTTTCATTTACTTTTCCTGAACATAATTTAACTTGAAATTCAGAAGAAATTGCAATCTGCGTTTGGCATTGCCCCATTGAATGCTGTTGGTATTTGGACTGAAGAAATGGTTAGAGCCAGAGATATACACAATAGGTTGACTTTGATCCTGAGCTTTCTCGCTTTACATTGCATTATAACAGGAATATACGCCTGCCTCAGAATAATAGTTCGAAACGGAATTCAGAAAATAAGATCTTTACTTAGGAGGAGACAGGACAGTGAAACGGAACCGTGTGAAGATTCAAATATGTGCTCACACTTTTGTGCTACAATGAACATGAAGCTGCAATTGACGGCTACAAATGGAGTGGCATGAGGAAGGGACGTCTTTTTTCCGGATGTCCGAGATTGTAAGAATATTCAGATGGTTCCAAGAGGCGTGGTGCAGCGGAGTCTTCTTATCGATAATATGGTCGAAATGGACGAGAGTTTGCAAGCCCAGAGGCGGTGCTGGCAGGCAGAGGCCCGGGCGTATAAATGACTATCAGACCAGCTATCCAAGGGAATATTGTGGGTTGGAACTCAGATTGAATTTCTATGGAAACTAAAGATGTTGATCTGATATAACACAGCAGCCGATACCGAAGAGAGGCAAAATATGGAATAGCAGTCGGACATCAGCATGAAGTTTAAGATGGAGGTATACAGGATAATTGATTAAATGTAGTTGAAGATACTTCCGTAACTAAGTTTTCTGGAGACACACACCTGGAAGAGTAATAATAGCCAGGACAGGGTAATAAACAAATTGTATCTTCTTCAGTGCATTCGTGATTCGAAGATCTAAGGTCAGCCACTTGAACCGCGAAAATAAATTGAACCGCCCACTACTCCGAATTACTGTTAAATTCCACACTGCAGTTTCCAGAGATTGATCAATGATGGAACTAGTCAATCTTGTTTTCACCGAGACCACCATCTTTGCGAATCTGCTGATTGCAGTCGATGCCGAGATGGCTGTTTTCGCTGGCAGAGGGAAAACTGACTGAAAAGGAGGCTCATTAGTAGCAGGGAGAAAGACTCCGGGGACGCCAACGCCTCTGGAGAAATGGAGCTAGTCGTATTCAATAAAATGACACGTAACTGTAACCCTTTGTTTGCATGTAGCTGATCAACGTGTTTAGAATAAGTGTTCTTTTTGTAAATAAAAGGGACAATTTAATAGAAGTAAACACATTTAATAGAAGTAATGATTTCAAAATAATTCGGTAGATTTATTGGATCATAACGCAGATCAGTTACATAAATGGATTTTAGCACATTGAGGCCGTGCGAGAAAAAAACACGATAAATTATCAGATGCCACACTTTTCTCCCCCACAGTTTTTGAAAAAAAAATGGGTAACATGTCATGGTGGAGCAAGAGAAGTATCGTTACTCTGGAATGTGGGAATGTTCTGAGAAAAGAAAAGAGTCCTGGGGAGAAAAAAACGATCCGAAATGTTCAAGTGGGAAGTGAAGTTGCAGGCACGAGCTAGACCCATACCCCGGGAAAGTACTGGAGTAATGGTTGTTAGCATTAAGATAGGAGTCTACCTTCTATCCTAACTTCTGTTTCAGTCCCAAAACGTTGTCAATCACCTCTGCCATCCGATTTCTAAATGGACATTGAATGCATGAACACCAACTCACACCGTTAATTTTATTTCTTCTTTTTTTGATGTAACGACCGGCGAAAGTTTTCACTGATAACCTAATGGTTTCTTTGTAGCAGCAGTGTGTTTGGGTTATGACTAAAGATAACGGGGCTTTGGAATGTGCAGCGTCCAATGAGGGGAGGGGTTTTCTTTCTTGTTTGCCCGACAGACAGAGGTTCGTGGGCTTTTGTTCGGTAGAAGAAGGAGGGTGAAAATGCCACAACGGGGAAGGCAGAGACTGCAGGACGGAGAGGACCTGGAATGGCGAGGCCCGGGGGAAATCGATAGAGAACGAAAAGATGGGAAAACAGTGAGTTCCACCGTGCGCATTAGTCTGTTTCATTAAAATGGACTATTTATTTTTGTTTTTATTTTTTTATTTTTTATTTTTGTTTCATTTACTAACCCTTAGCCAAATTAAGGATCATGAAGCTCAAACGTTTAATTGCATATTGTGTACTGTTTGTTATTTCGTGGTTCTCATTTGTAACAGGGGAGCATATCACGCAGCATCCACACGAAAAATATTCCTCCAGTTTGCCGGACCAGAGGCCCTCTAAGGGGACGGACAATGCGGAGGGCAGCTAGCAGCCGATGTCAGGCGAGAAGGAGAGTGAGCCTTCGGGTACTTGTATGGAGAGAGTTGTTTGGAAAACTTAGAGAAGTCCCAGAGAGGGAACGGCCTGGTGTCTCTGTGAGAACACATATCCAGCAATACACCAAGGAAACCCCGAAAGCGAAAGACCATACCTCTAAAGGCTTAGTGGGACACTGCTCCAGTGTGTCGCTGCGGATAGACGTTATTTATGCTAAAGCCATACTCGACACCAGGTGGCAGGTCACGTTGCTGTACAGTTCGCTCTACAACCGGTATCTGAAGCATTTACCCTTGACCCCATTCAGGGCCCTGGAGATCTGGGGTCTCAATGCTGGCGATTATCCGTACGATGGTTAGTTGTCAGTGAAACTGGAGGTTTCCTTCTCCTACTCATATGGAAAGACGACATTCAAATCCGCCATCACCTCCTGTCGAGGGACAAGGTACAGAGCAGCCGCTCCTTCTCATACACACAATGTGTTATAAAGCACAGAGAGACCAACAGCCCTTTGAAGTCACAGTCTCCAGCAGAGAGAATCTGTCCCACACTGAGCCCAAGACCCAGATAGACATTCGCAATACAACTGCTGGGCTGAGCCACAGAGCGTCCATCTTTCCATTGTATTGTGTACCCCGGGTCCAACAGTCAGACCCCACATCCCCACCCACGGGGCTGCATGGACAGCAACGACAGCCTTGGCAGAGTCAGGGTGGGTTCAGAAAGGGATAAACAGATGGAAAATTGGGAACTGATGAATGTGCTGTGGGCGTAATTTAAGAAAGGATCGGTTAAACACATGGGGTTGTGGGCAGTGTACTTGCGTGGACACAAAAATTAATCAGCAGGTCAAAAGCAGAGAGAGGGAATAAACGCATTATTTTCAATTTACAAAGCTGTGATCAGTAGGTGACACCGGTATTGATCCGAGTACCCAACTGTTCATGTGATGTGGATCACAGTCCACATCAGTGATTTGGGACAACATGTATTATATCCATGTCTGCTGCTGTTACAGAGCTCGGCAGCAGGGCCAGTAGTGAGAGGGGTGTAGACTCCAACCCAGCTATTAGTCCCTCTGCTTTATCTCACACCGTTTCCGGCTGCTGTCACCTGGGCGGCTGCAACTGGCGACGCCGTGGCTGCTGTAATCCAAAACGGAAGATACAGGAATGATTAATAAAGTAGTTAATAGTCGTTTATTTTTCTGCACATGTCGGCGCTGTACTTCACTAACAGAATCCTGAACTGGAAGACTATGCAGGATGGGTTAACCAGAGTATCAGCGGATAATTGTGTCAATTGGAATGGTTACCTTGCACAATCGGATGACCTTTGATTGCCTGCTCGCTCAAATAAGTGTCACATGTGCTTTTATGGGTCAAGAATGCAGCACCGGCTAACATTGCTAACGAGTCGAGGAACAGAATTCACCTGGAGTATTATATTCGATAGTCTGTGGATAAGATTTAGGAAGTGTGGGAAGGAAGGCTCAAATGAAAAGCTGTTACACTACAACTGAAGTTCAATTTTCCGGAGCACCAGGATGCTGGTGCGGTAATGAATAATTAGTGTCAGAACTTAGTGTGCTACAGATGAACAGCTATTCGACTTACAGTAGATGTTCAGTCGCGTGTTTTACTCGTGATCACTTTCGTCTCTCCCACTTCCCCGGAACAATGGCCGCACCTGCAGTTCTCGCAGATCGGTCCAGACACACACCCTTCGGTCTCACAGATCTCCATTAAAATTATGCACTTTCATATTTACTTCTTCTGGAATCGTTTTCCGACACACTGAGTAAAATGGATGTTTCACTTCTGGTGATGAAATCCACTATATTCTCTCTCAGCTTCGGCCACCCCAGTGAAAGCAGAATACGTTTGTTCAACGTCTCCTAGTAGCATACACACTCAAATTTGATAAATCTTGTCTTCACTCTCTCCGAATCTTCCAATGATCTCCTACAATGAGGCGGGATCCCAGTGATCCCAATGATCCCAATACGGCCGATATAGTGTTTTAGAAATATTCAACACTGCTTTACAATCCTCGAAGTTGATACCCGGAAGAATAAAGACAAGCATACCAAATGGCTTCTTTACCGCCCTATCAACCTGCACAATCACGCATCCCACATCAAAGGTCCCGATGAGCATCTCAAGAGGAACCTTGTGAAATCCGCATTATAATCAATATAATCGATGAAGCTTTAATCAGCGGCCAATCGGGAGTTTGGAGAAGAGGGGATCCAACAGGTCCATCGTCCAAGAAGAAAATACAAAACTGGGTCGCAGCAGCATGACAAATCTTTGACCAAGGGCCAATGCGGTCACGGGAAATTTGGAGAAGAGGGGATTGTAATCAGATTCATCGCAAGAGGATAAAAAGCAGGAGCAGTTCGCGGCATGGTAATAGCATTTTGAACAATAGGCCATTGGGATGAATTAATAAAAGCAAATCAAAGGAAGGCAGGGGCAAGCGCAGTGGACAACGGCTGAGTGGAGATAGCGGGATTGGTGATCTTAAGGCTTTACCTCTTCGAACTTTCAGCAAAGAGAAAGCAAGAGAAAGAAATGCTCAGTGTTTTTATGTTTTCTCTCTCTCTCCTTTATATCTGCTCAGCTAGGGAGGGACGACAGGCAGGATAACGCAATGCTTTTCTTGTGGGATGTTGGAAGACGGGAAAATCTCCAGTATCGGTAACCATGATAACTGCGAGAAGTGCATCCAAATGCAGCTTCTAACAAAACGCATGAAGGAGTTGAAGATGGTACTGGATGAAATCCGAATCATCCAGGAGGTTGAAGGGGTGATAGATACGACATATAGAGAGTTAATCCCAAGGTGCAGGACATACGAAACCAGATGACAGTGAGTAAGGGGAACGATATTAACGAGGCTGTGTAGAGTAACCCCGCAGCCACCTCACAAGATGGCTTTATATAATCGAATTCCCCCTGAAATTTGAGAAGAAGCTAAAGCCAGATGTATCATTATAACAGTGGAGGAAAGGGAATTACAGAGGCATGAGTGAGGAGTTATCCAGAATTGATTGGAAACGAACACTGGCAGGGATGACGGCTGGACTGTAAAGGCTGGAATATCTGGAAGCAATCCCGAAGGCACAGGATATATACATCCCAAAGAGGAAGATGTGTTCTGAGGAACAGACGGCTAAGAGAGATATGAAAAACAACATAAAAATGCAATAGAGAGGGAGTATTCTGAGCAAGAGCAGTGGGGAACTGGAGGATTGAGAAGCTTTTAAAAACAAACAGAGACAATAAAAAGTCATTATGAAGGTAGAGATAGAATACGAAATTAAGCCAGATAATGATTTGAGCAAGGATACCAAAAGCTTCTTCAGATACATAAAGTGTAAAGAAGAAAAGCGAGTGTGGATATCGGACCGCTGGAAAACGATGCTGGAGATGAAGCAACGTGGGACCATGAAATACTGGACGACCTAAATACGTATTTTGCATCAGTCTTCACTGTGGAAGATACTAGCAGTGTGTTGAAAGTTCCCGGTGTCAGAGGGTGTGAACTGTGTGAAGTTACCATGTCCGGAGAGAAGTTTATTGGGAGATGAAATGTCTGAAGGTAGATAAGTCATCTGGACTAGATGGTGTACACTCCAGAGTACTCAAAGCGTTGGCTGAAGTGGTATTAGTGGTGATCTAACAAGAGCCATTTGGCTTTGGTATGGTCCCGGAAGACTGGAAAATTACAAGTATCCCTTCACAATTCAAGAAGGAAGAGAGGCAGAAGAAGGAAAAATCTAGGTCAGTTAGTCTGACCGCAGCGAATGGGAAGCTGTTGGAGATCATTATTAAGGGTGAAGTCTAAGGGTACTTGGAGACTGATGGTTTCGCCAAGGGAAACGCTTGACTGAGAAAGCTGTCAGAATTATTTGAAGAGATAACAAGCCCAATAGTCAAAGGAGAATCATTTGATGCTATGTACTTTGATTTTCAGAAGGCATTCGACAAGGTGCCATACATGAGGGTGCTTGACATGCATGATATTACAGGAAATGTTCTACCATGGATAAAACAGTGTCTGATTGGCACGGGGTAAAGAGTGGGAATCAAAGGAGACTTTTCTGACTGTCTGCCGGTGTCTAGTAGACCGATTATTTTTACGTTATATGTCAATGATTTGGATGATAGAATTGATGGCTTGGTAACGTTTGAACAGTCCCATAACTTCCATAACTCTGAAGAGAAACTCGCCGTTCTGTATTTACTTGTATGGTCCTGATTTCTGCTCCAGTATGATGGAGCAACATAGCTATTCGTATGCGTCACAGTATCCATGGCTAGCCAGGGCATGGGTACCTTGGTTAAGACAAAACAATCTAATCTCTGCCGCTAGTCTGAAGCATATTCCATCAGATATTGCATGACCAATATTACAAATCCACCTTTACTCAAACGCCCTCTTTACCTTCAATGAAAAAGTCAGGAACTTGGAATATTAAGCAATTTGATCTTTCCTACTGCCAACCCTGTCTCCAAAATGAATACTCTTTCAGGTTGCGTGCATTGATCCGTCGCCCAAGCATTTCATTCTTTCCCTTCATAACAAATAGTCCGCCAATCCCATCAAATTTATTAGTTTGCATATTGCGTGTCCAGCTGGTAATGCCTCTACCTGTGCGGTGAAAGTGCTGCACGAAGTTTCAGTAAGCGACAAACCAGCAGTAATACTGTGGAGCAAAACATACTGTACGTTTAATTGTTAGTGGTGTAGCTTAAAAAGTGTGGGAGTACTGAAACGACTCATCGACATTGTAGAAAATACACTTGAAAAAACCGCTTGGAGGACAAATAGTGGATTATTACTTTGCTTTATATCTTAAAACAACGGCTTTGAAAACAAGCAAGAGAGATCCTCAGCCCAATTTACGATCCGCTGTAAAATGCGACAAATGTTTCTTTTAATCTCACCATGACTCTTCATAATTTTTTTCAGTCAGCTGGACGAGGAAGTGGATGGACGGTTACTAAATTTGCTGATGACGCAAAGGTTGGAAGAGTTCTTGATAGTGTGGAGGACTGTCAGAGGTTACAGTGTGACATCGATAGGATTCAAAACTGGGCTGAGAAGTGGCAGATGGGGTTCAACACAAATAAATGTGGGGTTGTTCATTTTGGTAATTCAAATACGATGGCAGTATATAGAATTAATGGTGAGACTCTTGGCAGTGTGGAGGATCAGAGGGATCTTGGGGTTCGAGTCCATGGGGTCTCAAAGCTGCTGTGCAGGTTGACTGTCTGGTTAAGAAGGCATATGGTGCATTGGCTTTAATCAACCGTGCGATACAGTTTAAGTGCCGATAGGTAATGTTACAGGACCATGTAGCATTAGCAATAGGACCCTGGTCTGCCCAAACTTGGGGTACTGTGCTCATTTCTAGCCACCTCACTACAGGGTGGATGTGGAAACTATAGAAAGGGTGCAGAGGATATTTACAAGGAAGTTGCCTCGATTGGGGAGCACGCCTTATGAGAATAGGTTAAGTGAACTCGGCCTTTTCTCGTTGAAGCGACGGAGGATGAGAGCTGACCTGATGGAGGTGTATAAGTTGATGAAAGGCATTGATCATGTGGATAGTCAGAGGCTTTTCCCCAGGGCTAAAATAGCTAACACGAGAAGGCACTGATTTGAGGTGCTTGGAAGTAGCTACAGAGGCGATGTCAGTGGTAGGTTTTCTACGTAGAGAACAGTGAGTGCATGGAATGGGCTTTAGGCGACGGTGGTGGAGGTGGATACGATAGGGTCTTTAAAGAGACTAATGGATAGGTACATGGATCTCAGAAAATTAGAAGTCTATGGGTAATCCTAGGTAATTTCTAAAGTACTTACATGCTCGCCGCTGCATTGTCGATGACATTGGGGAATTCCTATGACAGTCGCGTTGGTGTTAGAAGCGGAAAAGACATGGGAATGGGAAACATAAAACTGCAGATTTTCGAAAACTGAAACTGAAACAGACGACGCTGGTTGGTACAACGATGAAATAAACGGATGTAATATTTCAGCTGAAGTACATTGCCTGATGCACTTTGGCAAATATTCTAAGCTCTGTGGCTTCATCAGAACAAAGTTCAAGATTCAGCCTTTCATAAGGTTGTGGCACATATGTGATAATTGAAGGGAAAATACTTAATTTTGTTTTAATTTACAAATGCACCTGATGTACAAAAGTTGCGAAAGAGAAATTCATGCATGAATGAGCAGATATGAAGAGAATCGGTGTGTTCAGATGAAAGTATTAGACAAATACCAGATCTCTGACAGTAGGCAATTCTCAGAATAAATTGGGATGATTGGAAACATTGTTCCTTCCCTCCAAGAGTAAACTCGAGTAGCTACGCATTAATGTACGGGCAACATTGCATCTGAAGCTGTGTTGACTTTTCTAACGCTGGGATTTCCGTCCCAATTTGTTACACAACTACTGAAAAGCATGCCGAGTTCCATGTGAGATCTGGAATTTCATTACTAATCAGTTTTATAATTTCCTTCAGTTAAGGGTGGTGCAGGCACCATACTCCCATATCTCCCCCCCCCCCCGCACGCCACCCCCACCAACACCTTGAACCGAAGGTTTGTTATCAATATTTCCATGGAAATCATAAGCTTTCCCGCTTCCTTCGACTAACTTCGTGTCCCTGTGATAATTACTATGTTCATACGCTTAGAACATTTCATGCAGACTTATATTCCAGTTAACAAATATCTTGCTCTGCAGTACCGCGGAAAAAAAAACAAACACAAATATATCACGACCAGCACGTAGTTGTATTACCAACCTTCTGTATTTAAACAAATTGGTTTTGCTCATTTTTGTGGAGATCTCAGACTCCTGACTGCTAAATATTTGACTGAAACTGAATAATATACACCGATCATCACAATCTGTAGTCATGCCCCAACGTGAGGTGCCCGTTCCCTCTAGCACCGGCCACTTAGTGTCAACAGATATTTCACTCCATTTCTGAGCTCCCCTCTGAACTTTCTCTGTGTAAGTGTGTAGATGCACGTGTTGGTGCAGGTACTGAGGAATTTCATCATTAATCCAACTTGCTGCAGGATGTATACTGGGGTATTCAAATATTTGTCTGTGTAAGAATAATTCTGCATTTGCCAGTTCATGGAGTGTACGACATAGGGAAGCCACAGTAATACGAAATTGGCTGATAGAGCAAACAACAGGATCATGGAATTCCGTCGGTTCTTCAATTCTGGATCCTTCTGATTCACGCTGTTGTTCCGGAGACTCCGACGGACTCTATTTGCCAAGACAATATGTCGGACCGTTAAAACTTTAAACAATAGAATTAAACAAATCGGTAATAAAGGTGTTAAGATACTATCAAATAACTCGTAGTCTTTCCACGCTGGTGACGTTAAATATTCAGATGTGTAGACGCAGCGCCATCGGACGTTATTTATTACGATCTCTGGCTCCATTATAAAGTAAAACGGGACACACCTCGCAAAGCTCACTACAACAACAGTCACTAAAACCGCAGCCGCTGTTCGCTCCGTGCAGTATCGTTCACGCAGCTTTTGACAACAGATTGCAACAAAACGATCGAAAGTGAATCCGACTGTGAACCAAACAGAACAGTCCGTGATGGCGATACTGAGAACAAGGATCAGAGCGCAAATTGGATGAATAAACAAGAAATCAGCGTAGTTATAAATTCTATTACAGTGTAGTATGATAGCAGTGAAGATAACCCCCATCAGGTCCGCAGTTGCCATTCCCACCAAGTAACGTGTGATGCATTTCGAGAGTCCACACTTGCCTCGAGAAAGGATCACAATCGCCATTGTATTAACTGTCTGAAAAAGAAGAAAAAAAGCGGAACATTAGCGGAAAATTGTTAATTAATTTTTCTATATTCCATTTTAAATGACGTTCTCTTTCAAGTTCTGCTGCCTCTGTGCTGTGCACGTCAGTTTGCAGTCAGATTGTGGAAACTCAGTCAGTCAGAGTACCCCCGCTGCACAGCGGTGGATCCGTTTTTCAGGAGTTTGCAAAACAAACTTCGAATGCCTGAATCCTATCTTTCAGTGAAGGCAGAACATTTGTTCGGGGGTCATAGCTGCAGTTGAACAGCTGAGCAAGTACAGAAATCAGTTGTGAAAACGCACATAGAAGCCAGCTATAGCAACTTACTAAGAAAGCCAACTGCCGCAAGTACGGGATAGTAAAGGTTCACTATCTAGTATATAGTTGGATACCCCATTTTGAAGTGGCAATTAGTGGTACAGAATTTGCCAAGAAACGCTTTGTTTTGTTGAATCGTTCAATCGGCTTTTATGCAGCTAAAAGAAGGTTGCTGAGCTCATTAGTGTGGCAACGTTGTCAACAACATCAGCTACAGTTCAATGAACAAATACCCTAGTTTATTTTTGCTCATTGCGTCAGTGATATTACACAGATTTTTTCTTGTTATATTGCTATATTTTTATATTGTTTTATTGTTATATCAAGAGACAGAGAGAGAGAGAAACTGACTACAGTCCTGCTGCCTGCTTCTGGGTTGCTATGGAGAGAGAGGAGGAGTTGTATGATGGACAGTTGATGTTTACATAAGCTTACAGCGTGTTTGGGCTTATACAAGGACACTTTCGCACACAGTCAGAGTCGCAGCTGGAAGGAGACCAACGACAGGAGAGTCACTTTCGAGTGCCCACAAGGGTGGGTTGAGGATCGATCAGGAGAATCGATCAATGTAGAAGGTCTCTGATCACGGTGTGTAGAAGGGCCGACCCTGAGGAGGCTACCCTTGCCTGGGTGGTAGTTTTGCCTCGAAGACTGTAACCTTTGTGATAAGCTACGTTTGGTTAACTCGAGAGTGGATTCGGAGCTCGATAACGGAAGATCAACGGCACCTGTTTATTCGTTCTTCTCCTATTGTGGATTTCACCTTGGCTTACAGATACCTCTTCCCTACCCCCCACCATCAATTCCGTGCATTGAACTGAACTTTCTTACATTACCATCGTAGGACTTTAAATCTTGCCAACGAGCTGTGGAATTGTATTTACACACACACACACACACACACACACACACACACACACACACACACACACACACACACACACACACACACACACACACACACACACACACACACACACACACACACACACACACACACACACACACACACACACACACACACACACCCTACTAACTTTTGATTTACCTGGTTTAAGTTACTATATTAAGAAGTTGCAAACAAATAGTGGTTTTTAACATCAAAATCAGACTCCAGGCGTGGTCAGCTGCTGCTGGTTTATTTAAACCGTTGCGTTTAAGTAACAGAAGGAACACATTACAATCATCATACAGGGATCAGAAGTGGAGAGAATGAGCAGCATCAAGTTCCTGTGTGTCAAGATCCCTGAGCATCTAACCTGGTCCCAACATATCGATGTAGTTATAAAGATGGCAAGGCAGCGGCTATACTTTATTAGGAGTTTGAAGAGATTTGGCATGTCAACAAATGCACTCAAACATTTCTATAGTTATACCGTGCAGAACATTTTGACAGGATGCATCACTGCCTGGTATGGAGGGGCTACTGCACAGGACCGAAAGAAGCTGCAGAAGTTTGCAAATCTAGTCAGCGGAATCTTGGGTACGAGCCTGGGTACCAATCTTGGGTGTCTCAAAAGGGTAGCGTCCATGATTATGGACCTCCGCGCCCAGGACATGCCATTTTTTCACTGTTACCATCCGGTAGGAGGTACAGACGCCCGAAGGCACACATCCAGCGATTCAGGAACAGCTTCTTCCCCTCTGCCATCCGATTCCAAAATGGACATTGAATCGTTGGACACTAACTCAATTTTTTTTCATATAGAGTGTTTTTGTTTTTTACACGTTTCTTAGTCTATCCAACGTACACAATTGATTTACTTGTTTATGTATAACTATTATTTTTATTTTATTATTATGATGTTGATTTTCTCTGCTAGAATATGCATTGCATTGAATTGATGCTGCTAAGTTAACAAATTTCACGTCACATACCGTGATAATGAACCTGATTCTGATTCCTGCAGTCTTTTAAAAGTGCCTCCTCCACCTTCGCCGCACTTATCACTCTCTGCAGATAAAACCTACCCCTGACGTCTCCTCTGTACCTGCTTCCAAACATCTTAAAACCGTGAACTCTCGTGTTAGCCATTTCAGCCCTGGGAAAAAGCCGCTAACTATCCACACGATCAATGCCTCTCATCATCTTATTCTTCTACTTACACTTATATCTCATCTAAAACGTCTCAGTGTGTGGTATATCCCAGGGGAGAGAGGGGGTTTGAGAAACAACAGTCAGTGTAGAGATTTCCTTCTGAGGGAGAGAAAGGCTGATAGTCTATGATCTGTGTAAGGCTAGGCACCTGATAGTGATGAACTGAAAGACACTGGCCAGTGTACAGATCTCCTTTGAGAGAGAGAGAAAGATTGAGAAACACTGACCATGTACGGATCTCCTGAGAGAGAGGAACTGAGAGGAACCTGTCAGTGTACAGTACCTCCTCGAGGGAGAAGGATTGACAGATACTGGCGAGTGCAGAGATCTGCCCCTGAGTGAACTGGATTCAGAGACGATGGTCAGTGTCCTGATATCCTCCCAGAGAGAGGGACTGACAGGCATTAGTCAGTGGACAGATTTCACATTGAGGGACAGAGTAGAGAGACCAAATGGTCACAAGATATAGGAGCAGATTTCGGTGATTTGTCCCATTGAGTTTGCTCCGTCATCTCACTATTTCATTCTGAGCCACAGTCTCCTGCCGCAATCAGACTCCGAATAATCAAGATTCTATCAAGCTTTGCCTTAAAAATACTGAATCACCTTTCCTCCTTAGTCACCTGTTGTAGGAATTTCACACATTCTCACTCCCTGGGTAAAATAATTCCTCCTCATATCCGTTCTAAATTGCCGTCTCTCTATTTGTAGGTTGCGCCTTCTCGTCTTAGACACCCCAACAACCATCATGAGAAACATCCTCGCCATATCCACACCATCGAGACCTTTCAGCATTCGATACATTTCAATGAAGTATGTCTCTCATCATTCTTCTGAATTCCAGAGATTAGACGCGAGGAACTATCAAAACATCTTCATTAGATGACAGAGGGGAAAGCTGATAACGAATCGCTGAATGTGTGCCATCAGACTTCTGTATCGCCTTCTTGGCGATAACAATGTCCCGGGTGATGGAGGTCCATAATAATTTATGCCGTCTTCCTGAGTCACCGGGACTTGAAGAGGGGCTTGGCAGAGAATTGATATCCCAGTAGTCAGAATTATAGAACACTCCCCTGCGAGAACGGAACGAAGAGGCTTTTCAGCCTTCAAATATGCCTCTGATGAGTCAGGAAAGCGATTAAATAGAGTAAGGGGAAATATGAGGCTATCAGGCAGGAACTTGGAAGCATAAATTGGAAACAGATATTTTCAAGGAAATGTACAGAAGAAGTGTGGCAAACGTTCAAGGGATATTTGCGTGGAGTTCTGCACAGGTACTTTCCAATGAGACAGGGGAAGGATGTTAGGATGCAGAAACTATGGTGTACAAAGGTTATTGTAAATCCAGTCAAGAAGAAAAGAAAGCCTACAAATGGTTAAAAAAAAAAGGTAATGATAGAGATCTAGAAGATTATAAGGCTAACAGGAAGGAGCTTAAGAATGAAATTCGGAGAGCCTGAAGGCGCCATGAGAAGGCCTTGGCGGACAGGGTTAAGGAAAGCCTTAAGGCATTCTACAAGTCGGTGAAGAGCAACAAGATAAGGCGTGAACGAATAGGACCAATCAAATGTGACAGTGGAAAGTATGTATGGAACCGGAGAAGATAGCAGAGTATCAGTGTCCGGTCCTGTCCGGAATCCGCGTTCTGCGTCTAGATCCGGTCCAAGAGTTCCGGACTCCGGGTCTTGTAGCTGTCCCTCCCGGCCCCTTTGAGCCTGTTAAGATCAGCCTGGATCAAGGAGGCACACCTGTGGCCAATTCGGCTGCAGGTGTTTATAAGGGGCCGTGGGACGGAGACCGGGCGGGTGGTCGTTTTGTTCTGTATCCTGTTCAGACCTGGTTGCCACCCTGATTGGAATCCTGCTCTGCCCTGGTTGCTGGACTGTTCTGTATATGCTCTATCCGGTTGGTCTTGTTCCCCTGCTTCTCTCCTGTGCGCTGGTCCCGCTGTTCCGCCTTATTCTTCTTGCTTGGGCTGCCACGCTGTCGGTTGCCTTTCCCAATTTACGAATGTACCCGGTGGATCACTGTAGTTTTGCTGCTCACCCTGGACCCAGCTTTCTACCCGTTGCCTCCGTCGGGCGGATCCGGCCGGACTGCCGCTGCACGGCAGGGGTTCTGCCCCTTCTTAACCGTTGCCTTCGTCGGGCAGATCCGACCGGACTGCCGCTGCCTGGCGAGGGTTCTGCCCCTTCCACCTATTGCTCCCTAAGGGTTGTGCCCCGCACCTGCCCAGGATTCCGCGACTGCACCAGGCCTCCGTGTTTTCCGCCTGGAAGGCGGCCCTGCCCGGGATCCCTGCGGCCAGCCATGAAGAATCTGCCTGCCTGCCTGCCCCAAATATTAAATATTTTTTAATGTCTTAGACACCCTAACAACCATCATGAGATACATCCTCGCCATATCCATACCATATATTAAAAAATATTTATTTATTTATTTGTTTTTCTTAATTTTCTATGGGAGAATTTTTCCTTCTCCGCGAAGTTTCAGAGGTGACTGGAAGGATGTTTTCTCTCTTCCTTTTTCTTCTAATATTATCCTCAAATGGACTGCCCAAACTTTCTTTCCTTTTTTCTTTGTTTTAGTTTGGTTTAGTGGGTTTTTTTCTCTTTTTATATAACAAAATTTCCAATCATTTTTTAACGATTTGTTAAGAGGAGTTGTGGTTTCTTGTTTATATTATATATATAAAAAAGCGTGAAATTATGCTTATCTGATTTTGACAATTGTGTTGCTCCTAATGCATTTGTTTAGCTTTATGACATTTTTGCTTCAGTAATTCATTTGTAATTATCTTCTAGTTAAAGTTAAGGTTGTTGAAAGTAAATTCATTGTCTGTGATGTATCGCGGCATGCGATGATGTCACACCCGGTTTCGCCGCGTCTTGTGGGTAAATACCGGTTTGGAGAAACGGGAAGGAGGGGGCTTGTGTGTGCAGGATCAGCGCGAGAAAAGTTTCTTTCTACGCACTAGAAACATCACAGAAGCGACGCCGTAAGTTCATAAGATAATCGATATGTTGAAGTAAATATGTTAACGCTGATTCTGTTAAAAGTAATGCCGGTTGATGAAGTTTATTTTCTTGTGCTATTGAAAGCGGTGCTGGATAGTTTGTGTGAAGTGTATTTAAAGCCTGTTGATGGCGCAGGTAGATTCTGACTGTATGTTGCACTTTAATGAGACTTTAATGTAATATAGTTTGTTGTACTTTTACTTTTACAAGTATTTATGATATAAATGTGCTGCCAAGAAGGAAACACATACTGTTTATATTTTGTATTGTTTTATCAACAGTTTTCACCATACGTTAATGTGGAAGAGTGAACAGTAAACGGTTAATCTTACTACGGTAGTGCCTTCATTGACTTCAACACCTGTACGAGAACATTACAGTGAAACGGCGGCATTACTAGGTGTTTCGACAAATGGTATGATGACCACGCAATCAAGTGTCAAGTCTTTGACATCCAGCGCCAGGAGCAGTAGGGCATCAGCAAATAAGGCTGCCCACGCACGAGCTAAAGCAGAAACCGCTAAGGTGCGAGCGTCATACGCTGAAGAGGAAGCAACACTGAAAATGGAAAGGGCTGCCAGAGAAGCCGAAAACCAAAAGGAAGCGGCTGCCAGAGAAGCCGAAAACCAAATGGATAGAGCTGCCAGAGAAAAGGAAGCGGCTGCCAGAGAAGCCGAAAACCAAATGGATAGAGCTGCCAGAGAAAAGGAAGCGGCTGCCAGAGAAGCCGAAAACCAAACGGATAGAGCTGCCAGAGAAAAGGAAGCGGCTGCCAGAGAAGCCGAAAACCAAATGGATAGAGCTGCCAGAGAAAAGGAAGCGGCTGCCAGAGAAACCGAAAACCAGTTGGCAGAAGAAGAGTTAGAAGTCCTGGCGCTACGCTGAGAAGCCGAAGCTGCCAGGGTGGAAGCAGAAATATCAGAAAGCGCTGAAGAAATGCACGTTCTAGATGAAGTGAAATCTATTTCAGAAAGGACCAGATTTGAATGCACTAGCGAATACGTCCCATCTCAAATCTACCAGAAGATTCGTTCGTCCTCTCCATACTTATTTGCTAACGTCCCATTTTATGAGGAAGACAATTTACCCTTGCAACTTTGCAACAAACTCAACAATGAAAGGGCTGACGATAAATAATTCCCGACACCAACCTTACCAGATTTGGCCAGAGGAGAGGCAAAGGCTGAAGTCAGAACAGCAAATCCCATATGCCCGCCATATACGCTCAGTCATATGCCCGCCGACATATTCCCCCAGCCAGGGTGCCACTGGCAGTTGAACCAATGGCACAGTATTTAGCACGACGAGATCTCGTCACTTCAGGACTATACCAGTTTGACGATAAGCCTGAAAATTACTGTGACTGGTACTCCTCATTCGCAAACGCAACCGGCGGAGTTCAGCTCGAAGCAACCCAAGAGTTGGATCTTATGACGAAATGGCTGGGAAAAGAATCATGCGAACAGGTGAGACGCATACGTTCAGTGTACATCAACAACCCCAAGCTAGCCTTACGCAAAGCATGGGAGAGACTTTGGGAGTGCTATGCAGCCCCTGAAATTACTGAAATGGCACTATTTCGACGGCTGGAAAATTTTCCTTGGGGGTCAGCCAAGGACCACTCTAAATTAAGAGAGCTCGGAGATGTACTCATGGAGATTGAAGGCGCTAAAGAAGACGGCTATTTAACTGGCCTGTCATATCTAGATACTTCATACGGGATTAGACAAATCGTGGACAAACTTCCGTTTGGGCTGCAGGAAAGGTGGATGTCTGTTGGCTCAGAGTACAAGGAAGAGAATGGTGGTCGCTTTCCTCCCTTTAAGTATTTCACTAGGTTTGTGTGCAAGGGGGAGGGGGGAAGAAGCGAAACGATCCGATCTTCATGAGTCCAGGTAGCAGTACAATTCACACCAAGCCAGTTAAATCCAGTTCGAATAATTTTACCATCAATAAACCTGTCTCGGTGCGTAAAACTGAAGTCTCCACAACTAACAATGACCCTAGCAAGAATTGTCCATTGCACAACAAATCCCACCCACCCAAAAATGCAGAACGTTCAGAAAAAAACCCATTGACGAGAGAATGGCCCTTCTCAAGCAGAAAAGAATTTGTTTTAAATTTTGTTCCTCTACCTCTCACCTCGCTCGAGAGTGTACGTTCACCGTAAAGTGCTCGGTATGCAATAGCACTAATCACGATGGGGCCATGCATCCCGGCCCGTTACCGCAAACCGACAAAGCTCCTTCACCCTCACAAGAGGACCGCGGGGAGAGAGAGGATCACTCCAAGACAACTGTTGTCAGCTCGAGCTGCACAGAGGTTTGCGGTCAAGGTCAGTCAAGCCGTTCTTGTTCAAAGATCTGCCTCACTAAGGTGTACCCTAAGGGAGCCAAAGACAAGGCCATCAAAGCCTATGTAATTCTGGACGATCAGAGCAATCGCTAGCTAGTCAGACAGAGTTGTTCTGGCATCGCAGAAACATCTGGCAGGGAGTCAGAAGGCTTCCAGCTCGAGTCGCTGGATGGTAAAGTTGTCATCTGTCTCCCTCCACTCTTGGAGTGCAATGAAATCTTGAATAACTGAACCAATATCCCGACGCCAAGCGCAGTGCGACACCAGCCGCATCTCCACCACGTTGCCAGGCACATCCCAGAACTGGATCCAAAAGCAGAAATACTCCTACTACTCGGAAGATACGTTCTCAGGGTGCACAATGTCAGGCAGCAGGTCAACACAACGCTCCCTTCGCCCACCGTCCGGATCTGGGCTGGGTGGTGATATGAGAGGTGTGCCTTGGCAACGTCACAAAACGTCAGTTCACACACTCAAGACCAATGTGCTAGAGAGTGGCCGCCATTCAATTTTTCAACCCTGCACAAGCTTTATGTGTATCAAGGAAGAACGACAAGTGTAGTAAAATAACCGAGGAGACACTGGGACAGTCAGTCTTCGCTGAAACCGAAGAATCAATACGGACCACCGACCACTTTCAGCGGTTCTCCACCTGGAATTCCTTAGTGAGATGATTTGTGTTCCCCATTTGCATGGCCAGATCCCACAAGCACTCATCCCGAAGTAGTAAATGCAAGGGATGGCACAAATGTAATTACCTCGCACTGCGGACGAATTGGCCCAGGCAAAGGACGACATCCTTAAAGCAACTCAAAGAGCAGCCTTTGCAAGGGAGTTTTCAGCCCTCCAAGCTAATAAACCAAAACCAAAGGACAGCCCTTTGAGGAAACTCAACCCGATCCTGAAGATCGATCTCATTTGCATTGGAGGCCGGTTAATACACTCTCACCTTTCAGCTGCAGAAAAGAGCCCAGTAATCCTGCCCGAAGACAGCCACGTGTCCTTACTGCCCACACGCCATCACCATGAACAGGTAAGGCACCAGGGCCGTCACCTGACAGAGGGAGCAATCAGGGCAGCGGGACTGTGGATCTTGGGAGGCAAAACACTGATCAATTCAGTACTCCACAAATGTGTAACCTGCAGGAAACTGCGAGGGAAGCTGGAAGTTCAACGTATGGCGGACCTCCCACCAGAACGCCTCAATGCCTGCCTTCCTTTTACATATGTGGGGCTCGATGTATTTGGTCCCTGGACTATCATCACTAGACGCACCAGAGGAGGACAAGCAGAGAGTAAACGGTGGGCCATCATGATCAGCTGCATGAGTTCAAGAGCGGTACACATTGAGGTAATCGAATCTTTAGATACATCCAGCTGCTTTACCGCTTTCAGGCGCGTCTTTGCACTAAGAGGCCCTGCAAAACAGTTAAGGTCTGATTGCGGCACGAAATTTGTTGGAGTGTCCAAGGAGCTGGGGATGGACAAAACGGTACAAAGGTACCTCAGTCAGCAGGGATGCATCTGGGAGTTCAACACACCACACGCCTCTCACACGGGAGGCTCTTGGGAGCGGATGATTGGCATCGCCAGAACGATCCTTGATTCAATGTTTCTGCAGCAACGCACCCGACTGACACACGAAGTACTGTGCACACAAATAGCAGAGGTCACAGCCATTATAAATGCGCGACCACTCTTACCTGTGTCCTCTGACCCGGAAAGCCTCTTCATACTCTCGCCATCAATGTTCCTTACGCAGAAGGCAGGAGTTCCCCCTCCACCTGGGGACTTCTCAGATAAGAATTTGTACACAAAGCAATGGAGACAGGTTCAGGCTCTGGCAAATCAGTTCTGGCCTCGTTGGAGACATAAACATTTAACTTTTGTTCCAACATAGACAAAAGTGGACAGAACCTCGCAGGAATCTTCAAGTTGGAGATTTAGTCCTGCTCAGGGACAAGCAAATCGCCCGCAACTGCTGGCCAAAGGCCAGAATCACTGCCACATTCCCTGGTAGGGATGGACATGTCAGGAAGGTTGATTTGAAAACTTCTGACCGAGGTGATGTGAAAACTTACCAAAGACCAGTTGCAGAAGTCGTTTAACTTCTGCCTGAAGACTGATCGTGAGATTGAAGTTTTGTATCATATTCATAGTCCTTGCAAAGGTCAGGCGGAGAGTGTGTTGCCCTTGAGGCATTTGTTTAGCTTTATTACATTTTCGCTTTAGTAATTCGATTGTAATTATTTTCTAGTTAAAGTTAAGGTTGTTGAAAGTAAATTAATTGTCTGTGATGTATCGCGTCATGCGATGACGTCACACCCGGTTTCGCCGGGTCGTGTGGGTAGATACTGGTTTGGGGAAACGGGAAGGAGGGGGTTGTGTGTGCAGGATCAGCGCGAAGAAAGTTTCTTTCTACGCACTAGAAACATCATAGAAGCAACGCCGTAAGTTCATAAGACAATCGATATGTTGAAGTAAAAATGTTAACGCTGATTCTGTTAAAAGTAATGACGGTTGATAAAGTTTATTTTCTTGTGCTATTGAAAGCGTTGCTGGATAGTTTGTGTGAAGTGTATTTAAAGCCTCTTGATGGCGTAGGTAGATTCCGACTGTATGTTGTACTTTAATGAGACATTAATGTAATATAGTTTGCTGTACTTTAATTTTTACGAGCATTTGTGATGTAAATGTGATGCCAAGAAGGAAACAAATACTGTATATATTTTGCATTGTTTTATCAACAGTTTTCACCATACGTTAATGTGGAAGAGTGAACAGTAAACGGTTAATCTTACTGCGATCGTGCCTTCATTGACTACGGTTTACCTTCGTGTTTAGTTCAGTGTTTCTACCCCTGTACGAGAACGCTACAACAATATATACTTTTTTTTGCTGTTTATACGTCTTTTGTATTATGTGTTTTCTAAAACTTCTCCTCTGATTTGTATATATGTTCCTACTGGAATATCAATATAAAAAGATTGATAGGATTGTTCACGGCACCCCGCTTGACAAATAAAAGATATCAACTCCGGAGAGGCCGCTGCAAACTGCATCGCGCTGCCATCTTGGATCCGATATGATGAAGGATCACAGCAGCCCAGTCAATGGACTGTTTATTTTTCCCACTCTCAATAGGTATGAGCTTATACACCATCCACACCAGAGCCACTAAACTCAAAAATCGTTGTTTTCCCCAGGCTGATCAAAACTTCTAAATATTAAATCAGCCCGTCACACTCGATGACCTCCACATACATAACACCTGGTGACTTTATGTACATACAATCTGTCTACAATGTAACAGTTACTTCTAGTTGATTTCATAAGAATGTTTTTATTTGTTGCGTATTTGTTTCTTTTATTATGTTCTTTATGCTTGCTTTGTTTTATCATGCTGCACCAGATCTCGAGTAACAATGATTTTCATTTTCCTTTACACTCGTCCACTGACGAATCACAATAAACAATTAATCTTGAATCCTAAATATCTAGATAAAATTTTGCAAATCAATGCCCCCGATGTACGTTTAGAGCTAATAGCACTTTCCAAACCAAACTCCTGCCTGCGTTTTCATTGTTTGCATCCATGTGTCATTTATCCGACTGATAAAGAATACGTTTATTGTCGGGAGATATTGAACACTGCAGTGGCCGGGGTCAGTTGTTAACTTTGATAATTAATCGCTGCATTGACATCACAGGGTATTTAAATGCACGTATGAACTGTTCTCTGAATTTAGCCTGAGTCACCACATAAATAAATGTGTTTGTGCAACAGCTTAAATTCTGTAACATGTACCCGATCTGCTCGAGGATATATTCAGAATCGGTGTAATTGTTGGGATCTGTTCGAGAAATGTTATAATTTATGAAATTTACAACAGTGGGTAACCACAGTAGTATGAAACTACCGGATATGGTGAAGAGTAAGATAGCCGACCTCCTCCTGCTTTCCATCTCCGGGTCACTCCGATTGTCTCCCTTGCTCTGACCCTTTAATGCCTTGCGCACACGACTGGCCAATAGGATGTATCTGACTGTCAGAAAGTTGAGGAGCAGAATTAAAGCAAAGGGGATCAACGGAGTTAAACTCTTGTCCAACCTATCAAATGCCACCCATCCGTATTCAGTGTAATAACCCGCCCTTAATTTGCAGAACCAAAAACCGTTATTAATTCGTCCCCCTGGGTTATGTATAAAATACACAGGAACGTTTTTAAAACAGAATAGTGCGCAAGTTGTTACCAGAACTAAGCCCGCAGTTTTTTCGGTACAATATTTTGTTTTCATCTTCTGGCAGCAAATCGCAACAAATCGATCGAAGGTGAAAGTAACGGTGAGCCAGACGGAACAGTCTCTGGATGCACACTGCAGTACAAAGATAATGCTACACACTGGGTAGATATCCAAGAAGGATCCTGGGAAATAAAAGCTGATCCGCCTCAGTATGACTGCAGTGCTCACAGCCATCAGGTCCGCCGTTGCCATGGCCACCAGATAGCAAGTGGTGCAAGTGGAGAGGCCGCACTTTCCCCGGGACAGGATCGCAATCGCCACAAAATTCACTGCAAAAAAGAGAGGAGAAATAAAATCGAAAAAAAACTGGAAACAATAATTTTCTGTACCCGACGTTTATGATATTGAAGGATTTTTTGAAATTTGAAACATCATATTGCCCACCAGTCTCCCTTCTAAACATCCGATTTCACGTCTAGGCAAGACAAAGTGTTGGTATCAGCTTGATATTTTCTTGTTGATGTAATGCTATAAGTTGAAGGAAATAAGCTGCAGAGAGAGGGAGGATCCTTTGGGTTAGACCTGCAATCAGTTGACGATGGGACAAATCAGAAATCTGCAACTAGCGTAGCAACGCCCCACACAATTCCACGAACCGGCAAATTATGGGCCTCAGCATATAGATCTCTACAAAGTCCAGCCCGCCTGACTGGAATCCAAGCATCTTGATTTAGCTTACTGTTGATTACAAAAATAGAACTTTTTACATAAATACTGTGTGCGCTTCGTTTACAATCCGAACCAAGATCAACATGTAGGCGGTTCCTTGTGGGCAAACTCCATGCAGGAAATTCACTAGTAATGAGATAAACAAAGGAGAATACAATTTCCAATTTCGAGAAGCGTGATGGTGGGTCCTGCACCAGAAACTGGGCATCTGACATGGTTATTTGGTCAAACATGAAATAGCCAGACGGCTAGGGTATCTGATACCTTGTTATGCTCATATTATGTTAAAGCAATTCAAGCAGCCTCGGAAACCGGACGGAGCTCAAGTGGAGGGAAGTTTTGACTCGTGGACGTGGAAGCTTTAGAGGGAGTGCCGAGGAGGACGCTATCTGGAATAGATGGCATGTCTTACGAGGATAGGTAGAGCGAGCGAGTGTTTCTTGGCAGCGAAGGAATCTGAAAAATGGTCTAAAACGGGTGGGCAAAATCATAAGACGTGCATATAGAGTGGATAGCCAGAGATGTTTTTCGCGGGGCGGAAATGGATAATACAAGAGGTCCAAGAGGAAGGAATTAAAAGGGATTTTGGAGGAAAGTTCTTCACACAATGTGTAGTGGGTGCATGCAATGCTCTGCCTGGGTCGGTGATAAACGTGAAAACATTGGGGACGTTGATGAATCTCTTAGGTGGGCACATGATGACAGGAAAATGGTTATGAGTGAGAGAAGGATTAGATTGACCGTAGAGAAGGTTAAATCGTCGGAACAATAGCTTGGGTTGAAAATCATGTACAGTGCTCTAATGTTTTATTCCATGGACAACAATGCTGGGTAACACGTACTGTGCTGCAATGTTTTTATGTTCCATGTAGACAATGATAGCTAACATGTACTGTACTGCAATGTTTTTATGTTCCATGTAGACAATGATAGCTAACATGTACTGTGCTGTAATGTTCTATGGGCAAACATCATGCTGGATGACAAACAGGGTAATAGGCAGAAGTGCACATGATTTCTGCTATCAAGCGGTGTTAGGCAAGCAAATTGGAAATTGGAAATATCGGCACATTATTTGAACGTAAAACTGATTGGAAAGGATTGGACAGCCACTGCTTCCAGCTCTGGGTGGAAAGCGAATTATCACAGAGAAAATATCTGTGATGAAGAAGTCATGATACCAAATAGGATCATGAATCTTTCATGTATCTCCCAATTGGGCATATGGGAGGAAAAGAAACGCCACTTGTTAGGTCACAGCCGGTCGACGCATTGAACCGTTAACAGTGAATATGCATGGAAATCAAGATGGAAACAATCCTAAGGCGATGGGTAAATTGGATAGGAAGTCCCGGGTTTATCCATAATTTTCATCATAATGACAGAATCAATTTCAGCGGAAGTGTTCAATTATAACATTGAGCGATAGGGAGTTCTTTTGAAGGGTATGATTTGGTGCAGGGAGATTGGACTAGGCATAAGATTATGACAGCATGGACTAGGTGGATTGAAAGCCTGTTTCTCTGCCGCAATATTCTGTGTCTCAATGACTCTGAGAGCCAAATATAATGTTTTCTGCTTTAGTCTTGCCTTTTGTTTTTGTATAGTTATTTCTGGAAGGCACCGAAAGAGCACAGGTCAGATGAATTTCTGTCCCAGCCATCGATCCATTACATTGGCAGCAAAGACCGAGAAAGCTGTTACAATGCTATCTGGACTTACCAACTAAATCATAAGAAGAATGGAAGGTATGGGGAAATTCTGGCGCAGATTGTTGTACATGTGGTGTACATGCGGTGAAAAGCGGGGGGCAAGCATAAGTGGAGATGTGGAGAAAGCGAACCAGCTGAACAACTTCTTCAATAGGTTCGACAGCACAATCTCATCCTCACCGCAGAACTCCACACCAGGCTTACTTCCCTCACAGGAAAATAGCCACTCACAGGAGATCTTGCCCACGCCCAGGATTACGGCTGCACAGGTGGAAGGTCAACTGAGGAAGATCTGTACCAGAAAGGCGGCTGGACCGGATGGAGTTTCCCCACGATTACTGAGGGCCTGTGCGACTGAGCTGGGAGAACCACTACAGCGCATCTTCAACATGAGCCTGGAGCAGAGAAGAGTACCCAGACAGTGGAAAACATCCTGTATTGTCCCGGTACCGAAGAAACCACAACCAAAGGAGTTGAATGACTTCAGACCTGTTGCCTTGACGTCGCACGTGATGAAGACCATGGAGCGGCTGATAATACAGAATCTGCGGCCACAAACCAGGCACGCCCGGGATCCTCTTCAGTTTGCGTATAAGGAGAAGGTGGGAGTGGAGGATGCTATCACGTATTTGCTGCACAAATCACTCTCTCACCTAGATGGGGTCAGTTGTGCTGTGAGGATTACATTCCTTGACTTCTCTAGTGCCTTTAACACCATCCAGCCCAAGATCTTAAGGCACAAACTAACGGAGATGGGAGTAGACTCTCACATGGTGGATTGGATAGTGGACTACTTGACAGATAGACCTCAGTATGTGCGGTTGGGAGACTGTAGGTCTGACACGGTGGTCAGCAGCACAGGAGCGCCGCAGGGGACCGTGCTCTCTCCGGTCCTGTTCACCCTGTACACATCAGACTTCCAATATACCTCGGAGTCCTGCCATGTGCAGAAGTTCGCTGATGCCACGGCCATAGTGGGGTGTGTCAGGAATGGACAGGAGGAGGAGTATAGGAAACTGATACAGGACTTTGTGATATGGTGCAACTCAAACTACCTGCGTCTCAATATCACCAAGACCAAGGAGATGGTGGTGGACTTTAGGAGATCTAGGCCTCATATGGAGCCAGTGATCATTAATGGAGAATGTGTGGAGCAGGTTAAGACCTACAAGTATCTGGGAGTACAGTTAGACGAGAAGCTAGACTGGACTGCCAACACAGATGCCTTGTGCAGGAAGGCACAGAGTCGACTGTACTTCCTTAGAAGGTTGGCGTCATTCAATGTCTGTAGTGAGATGCTGAAGATGTTCTATAGGTCAGTTGTGGAGAGCGCCCTCTTCTTTGTGGTGGCGTGTTGGGGAGGAAGCATTAAGAAGAGGGACGCCTCACGTCTTAATAAGCTGGAAAGGGGCGGGCTCTGTCGTGGGCAAAGTACTGGAGAGTTTAACATCGGTAGCTGAGCGAAGGGCGCTGAGTAGGCTACGGTCAATTATGGAAAACCCTGAACATCCTCTACATAGCACCATCCAGAGACAGAGAAGCAGTTTCAGCGACAGGTTACTATCGATGCAATGCTCCTCAGACAGGATGAAGAGGTCAATACTCCCCAATGCCATTAGGCTTTACAATTCAACCGCCAGGACTTAAGAACTTTTTAAAAGCTATTATTAATGCTTTTTGAGATAGTGATTTAGATGCATATCATATTTTTACTGAGTTAAATATTGTATGTAATTAGTTTTGCTACAACAAGTGTATGGGACATTGGAAAAAAGGTTGAATTTCCCCATGGGGATGAATAAAGTATCTATCTATCATCTATCTATCTATGTGCCTGACAGCGCCTGAGAACCAGATTCCATACTTTACGGCGTCTGTGCATTGTATCTGTGAGCGCACTGGTTTCTTCTGGGGTCCCGGTTCGATCACATATCCAAAAGTGGTGCTCGGTCAACTGGGCGATGCAAATTGCTTCTAGTGTATATTTGAATACTGGAATCTGAACAGAATTAAACAACACGCGGAGAGAATACGAACTGATATTGTATTAGAGTAAATAGGTGGTTGAGAGTCGGTGGACACCCAATCGTCTGAAGTGACTGCTTTCATGTTACAAATCTCTATGATTTAATGACTTTAAGAGTTAAGACGTCACAGCAAAATATTTTGGAAAAATTGATTGGGAGCATTTCATACGCTTGATGTCAAGTTTCAGGCTACGCTCTCTGAGAAACCCTTGAAGACCTCAGAAGTGGGCGAAATAAATCGACTAGAACGATCTCCAATAAGAAATTGAATTTCGTGGATAGTCTGAAGAATTGTGGCGTCAACTATACAATACAATCAGCTTGAGGGGGTCTGTTGGCCATACAATGTACACATAGAGGAAGTATAGCAAAGGCAAGATCGACATCAACCGGAACCCAGAATACGAATATAACTAGGGAAGTAAAAACTGAAGAAACGGGAGGAAAATACGTTATTCTGGTCTGGATAGGACTGCAAGGGCAGTGGGAGAGATCTATTCCATATATAATCATAGAATCAAACTCCACTTCGTCTATATAAATGCCAATGACTATCTGCACAATTCCCATTAGCCTGAATTCGGTGAATAGCCCTCAGCCCCATTCCTATTCAAGTTCCAGTCCAACTCTTTCATAAACATTGTAATTGTATCATCGGCAGCTGTTCCTCGAGAAATTTAGCGCACATAATTACGATTAAACTGTACCGAGGGATGGATAGAGTAGTAGTGGAGAGGGTTTTTTCCCAGTGTTCGGATAGTTGAGATCCAGGGGCACGACCTCAAAATAGAAGACGTCTATTTAGTAATAAGATGAAAAAGAAATTATTTAGCGATAGTTTGGTGATACTGTGGAATTCAGATCCTATGGCTAAACTGGTACATTTGATTGAATGCTCTCATTCTGCTCCTATGTCTTATGGTCTTCTGGCCATATGGTCTTGCATAAAATATCTCACCTTTCATATTGAAATTTCTCTGTATAAGGTATCTCAAGTCACATCTATACCGGCAAAATAGCTGCCGCTTTACCGCCTAAACTCTGTGTTAAGGGGATATAATTAAATCATTCAATATATTGTTTGATGTCAATCTTATTTTCAACGGATTGTTAAATTAAAATTTAATTCCACCTGTTTATGAAAATTTCTTCACTGATGGTCGCGCCACTAAGTGGAGTGCACAGGTTAGTACAAATCCTAAATAATAGTTAAGAAATATCTTTGCCAAAACAATTAATTTCAGAATAATTCTGAGCACATATTAATATCACCTAAATATAATAGTGACGTCATAGACCAGAACGAGTACCAGAACGTTGCTGGATCAATTGAATAAACCAGTGATACGAGACAGGCCAGTTGCACTGCTGTAAATATAATCACTCTCAGTAACTGCTTAGCAATCAATTCTGTCTATTTCAAAGATAAAAGGGTAAACAGTTTCTCCGTGTTTCACCAATGAATAAACTTATTTAACCAACAGCAGCGGCGAAATAAGAAATGCATAACATCAGTCAAAGCCAAATAAAATAGGAATTACTGAGAGCATTTGCAGAACGCAAATATTTTAAAACATTTGTTTGTACCCTTCAATATAATGGCCAAAAAATCAACAGCACTGTATCTCAGAGCGATTAGTTTAATGCATGACAATGTAGATATTTAAAACGTCAGTGCTTCTCAGTCAGTACATTACTTTAAAATAATACTGCAGCCCAGAACATGCGAACCTCTCTATGGCGCAGTCACAGATCCAGTTACGTTATTTATTATCAGGCAGTAACCGGGCTACTTGTAAACTTTTCTCGAAGATATCCCTCTGGAGTTGTGCATTCTGACTTGGCAACAAGTACTCTAAATGCTCACAAAGACAAACGTCATTCTATTATTACTATATATCAGCTCATGTTTAATATTATTAACATCAGTAATAGTGTTATTATCAGTACTAGTGCTTAGATCGAGGACATTAGGTCATCGAAACGACACCAATGTTCCACTATTAGTTCATGCAAAACCATTGGATTAGCAGGCAAGCATTTTAACCATTGTTTAAACTGGGAGACAAGCTCGAGTGTTCAGATACAAAAATAACAAAATTATACTTGCTTACCAGGAACACCAACGATTGCAATTATGATATAATATATCTTCCTGATTCCGTAGAACGTCTCCAGCATTTTCTGCCTGATGTATCAGAGCAGTTGATTTACAAGCATCTATACTAAGATAATTGCTCCGGTTGTGTTTATTTTATACCCCTCCACATTTCCACAGGGACTGTAACATTACAACCTCATCCAGATTCTTAATGATTTTAATTAAATCGCGCTTCAGTAAAATTCGAAACTGTTTCGATGTTTTTAGCATCAAACAAGTAATGAAAACCCCAGAACATCGTCAATTCTTTAAAAAAGTTAATCAATGCATAGGCGAAGTTGTTCTTAATCAAAGACGAGGCTTTTCATTAAAGCAGGCTGATGTTAATCAACATATTCCATATTATTTCACTATAGGTCTTTGCTCAGTTGCGGCCATATTCAGTTCTGTTCGCTACAGTGAACTCAGTGCATTAAAAGCAAATGTGAAAATTGACCCTCAAGAACTGGGAACTGAGATTATAATTTTCCACACATTGATTGGGACTCTCATAGATTTAAAGGTCTAGATGGGTTAGAGTTTGTAAAATGTGTTCAGGAAAGTTTTCTAAATCCATATATAGATGTACCAACTAGGAAGGATGCAATATTAGATCTCCTATTAGGAAATGAGTTAGGGCAGGTGACGGAAGTGGGTGTAGGGGAACACTTTGGTTCCAGTAATCATAACGCTATTAGTTTCAACTTGATCATGGATAAAGATAGATCTGGTCCTCGGTTGAAGTTCTAAACTGGAAAAAGGCCAAATTTGAAGAAATGAGAAATGATCAAAAAAGCATAGATTGGGACAGGTTGTTCTCTGGCAAGGATGTAATTGGTAAGTGGGAGACCTACAAAGGAGAAATTTTGAGAGTGCAGAGTTTGCATGTTCCTGTCAGGGTTAAAGGCAAAGTGAATAAGAATAAAGAACATTGGTTCTCGAGGGATATTGCAACTCTGATAAAGAAGAAGAGAGAGATATATGACACGTATAGGGAATAGGGAGCAAATAAAGTACTTGAGAAGTATTATCAGTGAAAAAAATCCTTAAGAAAGAACTCAGGAGGGCGAAACGAAGACTTGAGGTAGCTTTGGCAGTCGAGGTGAAGGATAATCAAAAGAGCTTCTACAGGTATATTAACAGCAAAAGGACAGTAAGGGATAAAGTTGGTCCTCTTGAAGATCAGAGTGGTCGGCTATGTATGGAACCAAAAGAAATGGGGGAGATCTTAAATGTATTTTTTGCGTCTGTATTTACTAAAGAGGCTGGCATAGAGTCAATGGAAATAAGGCAAACAGGTAGTGAGGTCATGGAACTTATACAGATTGAAGAGGCGGAGGTGCTTGCTCTCTTAAGGCAAATCAGAGTAGATAAGTCCCTTGGACCTGACTGGGTGTTCCCTCGGACCTCGAAAGAGTCTCGTGTTGAAATTCCAGGGGCTCTGGCAGATACAATTAAAATGTTGGTATCCACGGGTCAGGTGCCGGAGGATTGGAGGATAGCTCACGTTCCGTTGTTTAAAAAAGGCTCAAAAAGTAATCCAGGAAATTATAGGTTGGTAGGTTTGACGTCGGTGGAAGGTAAATTATTGGAAGGAGTACTAAGAGATAAGATCTACAATATTTAGAGAGACAGCGACTTCTTAGGGAGAGTCAACATGGCTTTCTGTGTGGTAGGTCATGTTTAACAAATCTATTAGAGTTTTCCGAGGAGGTTACAAGGAATGTGGATGAAAGGAAGGCAGTGGATGTTGTCTACATGGACTTCAGTAAGGCCTTTGACAAGGTCCCGTATGGGAGGTTAGTCAGGAAGATTCAGTCGCTAAGTATACATGGAGAGGTAGTAAATTCGATTAGACATTGGCTCAATGGAAGAAGTCAGAGAGTGGTAGTGGAGGATTGCTTCTCTGAGTGGAGGCCTGTGACTAGTGGTGTGCCACAGGGATCAGTTCTAGGTCAATTGTTATTTGTCATCTATATCAATGATCTGGATGATAATGTGGTAAATTGGATCAGAAAATTTGCTGATGATACAAAGATTGGAGGTGCAGTGGACAGTGAGGAACGTTTACAAAGCTGCAGAGGGATCTGAACCAGCTGGAAAAATGGGTTGAAAAATGGCAGATGGAGTTTAATACAGACAATTGTGAGGTATTGCACTTTGGAAGGATAGAAAAACAAGGTAGGACATTCAAGGTAAATAGTAGGGTACTGAGGAGTGCAGTAGAACGGAATGATCTAGGAATACAGATACATAATTCCCAGAAGTGGTGTCACAGGTAGATAGGGTAGTAAAGAGAGTTTTTGGTACATTGGCCTTTATAAATCACAATGTTGAGTATACGAGTAGGAAGGTTATGGTGAGATTGTATAAGGCATTGGTGAGTCCGAATTTTGAGTATTGTGTGCAGTTCTGGTCACCGAATTACAGGAAGGATATTAATAAGTTTGAAAGATTGCAGAGAAGGTTTACAAGGATGTTGCAGGGACTTGAGAAACTGAGTTACAGAGAAAGGCTGAATAGGTTAGCACTTTATTCCCTGGAGCGTAGAAGAATGAGGGGTGATTTGATAGAGGTGTATAAAATTATAATGGATAAAGATAGAGTGAATGCAAGCAGGCTTTTTCCACTGAGGCTAGGGGAGAAAAATGCCAGAGGACATGGGTTAAGGGTGAAGGGGGAAAAGTTTAAAGAGAAAATTGGGGGGGGGGTGCTTCTTTACATAGAGAGTGGTGGGTGTGTGGAATGAGCTGCCAGATGAACTGGTAAATGCGTGCTCACTTTTAACATTTCAGAAAAACTTGGACAGGTACATGGATGAGAGGTGTATGGAGGCATATGGGCCTGTTGCAGTTCAATGGGAGTAGGCAGAATAATGGTTCGGCACAGCCAAGAAGGGCCAAAAGTCCTGTTTCTGTGCTGTAATGTTCTATGGTTCTATGTGCAACAGACAACATCTATGCAAATGCAGATGGACGGTAAAAACTAATAAGGATAATAACTCCCTGCGTTGACATGATGGAAAGAAAATAGATCACAGCGCGATGAAGGAAAATAAAAACACAGTTTACAGAATTTACTTCAAGGCTGAAGAATATCTGCCAAAGTGATTAACAATAAAATAAACCAAAGGCAAATAAACACTTTCGCTCCACCCGCATTAACACGTATCTTTGGCATATCTTGGTCCGAAAATGATCGGGAAAATTTATAAACCAAAATAAGGACTGAAATGACAGATTTATGAAAACGTTTTGTACATATAAATACGCTTAGATTAACACTACCTGGGACAGAAGGGGGAAGACATTAAAATCTACACTGCAGTCAGATGAAACGTCTAAGGATAGACTTCGATCACCGAAAAGAGAAATCAGCAGTCCACGCGAAAATATGCAATTTCAATAAGAAGTATACACTGTGAGGCCGGTCAGTGTGGCTCGTAATCCCGGGACAGTCCTGCTCTCTTCCCTCTCTCTCAGCCCCACGATCCGCACACGGGCCCCGCAGAGCTTCCGGCTGATGAGGGAATGGATCTCTCAGACAGAGCTGAGCTCCAGCTGTCTAAATGCAAGGATTAGGAACTCGGAGAAAGGGAACAAAATCTTTTACATCACCAGCTGAGAAAATCACTTGCTCAATTCACAAACAAGAGAAAATCCGGAGATGCTGGAAATCCTAGTGGTAAGGCTTGCTAGTGCTAGTGTGTGGCGGGGGAGGGTGTGTGGTGAAACTAAAGTTGCGGAGGGGATTGGAGTCAGAATGCCAGAACGGATAGTGAAGTGGGTGAATCCTCTACATGAGGAGTAGAAATCTTTATACTACTTCTCCATCTAAATGTGCAATGTGTAATTTATAATAAATACTTTGTTTATAGGACAGTCATTCTAACAGAAATACAATTGTATCAGAATGAATTAATCAGTCTGTTGTCCAGGTGGAAGGAGCTGTCCCGGAGCCTGTTGGTCCTGGCTTTTATGCTGTGGTACCGTTTCCCGGATGGTAGCAGCTGGAACAGTTTGTGGTTGGGGTGACTTGGGTCCCCAATGATCCTTGGAGACATTTTACGCAGCTGTCTTTGTAGATGTCCTGAACAGTGGGAAGTTCACATCTACAGATGCGCTGGGCTGTCTGCACCACTCTCTGTAGGTTCCTGCGATTAAGTTCCCATACAGTTCCCATACCAGGCAGTGATGCAGCCAGTTAGGCTGCTCTCAATTGTTCCCCTGTAGAAAGTTCTTAGGATTTGGGACCCATACCAAACTTCTTCAAGCATCTGAGGTGAAAGAGGCGCAGGGCCACATACCACACAGCTGGTATGTACAGACCACATGAGATCCTCGGTGATGTGTATGACGAGGAACTTAAAGCTGTTCACTCTCTCAAACCCAGATCCATTCATGTCAATAGGGGTTAGCCTGTCTCCATTCCTTCTGTAGTACACAACCAGTTCTTTTGTTTTTGTGACTTTGAGGGGGAGGTTGCTTTCCTGACACCCAGACAGATGTTGTTCAGACCTCAGATAGAGTCAGCATTCAAATGGTTGAGCATGGTGCGATGAACGTGCTGAGCTGTTTATCTCACAATGCAGGAAGCATCATAGGAAAGTCAGATGAGCTCAGGACAGGGTATTATGATTTTGTAGCCATTACTGGGACTTTGTTGCACCCAACAGTCTGAGGGATTTAGAGGAACAACTTTGTAGAGATCGCAGACGATGCCAAGAAACAAAGGTTGATATAGTATGCGATTTTAACTTTTCATGTATTGAGTGGGACTCCCATACCATAAAAGGACTAGATGGGGTAGAGTTTGTCAAATGTGCCCTTAATCACGACGTAGAATTCCCGACGTAGAAGTATGCAATAAGCTATTAGGAAATGATCCCGCATTAACGACAGAAATTAGTGTATCGGAACATTTTGTATCTAGTGATCGTAATGACATAAGATTCCAAATAAATATGGAAAAAGATAGGGCTGGACCATGGGTTGAGATTCTAAATTGGAGAAAGGTCAATTTTGATAGTATCAGAAAGGATCTGACAAGTGTGGATTGGGACAGGATGTTTTCTGTCAAAGGAGTACTTGTAAGTGGGAGGCCTTCAGAAGTGAAATTTTGAGTGTGGAGAGTTTGTCCGTGCCTGCCAAAATAAAAGTTGAAAGGTAACTGGTGCAGGGAACCTGGGGTTTCAAGAGATATCGAGGCCCCGGATATTTTGTTCCTTTCAAACCCTCAGGCTGTTGAGTGCTACTGTGGTGGTTTCTTGAAATAACCAGGAGACGCAGAAGATTCTTCGAGAAGTTTAAGCCTTTATTTGCAAACAAAAGCTGAGACAATTAATGACCGTGTCACTAATTGTCCGCCAAGCCCTAGTTCACAGTATTCTTTATAGTAATTTCTTATCTCAGTTTCATTAGCATACCCCGTCTCCTATCTCAGTTTCATTAGCATACCCCGTCTGCTATCTCAGTTTCATTAGCATACCCCGTCTCCTATCTCAGTTTCATTAGCATACCCCGTCTCCAATCTCAGTTACATTAGCATACCCCGTCTCCTATCTCAGTTACATTAGCATACCCCATCTCCTATCTCAGTTATGTTAGCATACCCCGTCTGCTATCTCAGTTACATTAGCATACCCCATCTCCTATCTCACATTAGCATACCCCGTCTCCTATCTCAGTTACATCAGCATACCCCATCTCCTATCTCACATTAGCATACCCCGTCTCCTATCTCAGTTACATTAGCATACCCCGTCTCCTATCTCAGTTACATTAGCATACCCCGTCTCCTATCTCACATTAGCATACCCCGTCTCCTATCTCAGTTACATCAGCATACCCCATCTCCTATCTCACATTAGCATACCCCGTCTCCTATCTCAGTTACATTAGAATACCCTATCTCCTATCTCAGTTACATTAGCATACCCCGTCTCCTATCTCAGTTACGTCAGCATACCCCGTCTCCTATCTCAGTTACATCAGCATACCCCGTCTCCTATCTCAGTTACATCAGCATACCCCGTCTCCTATCTCAGTCACATTAGCATACCCCGTCTCCTATCTCAGTCACATCAGCATACCCCGTCTCCTATCTCAGTCACATTAGCATACCCCGTCTCCTATCTCAGTCACATCAGCATACCCCGTCTCCTATCTCAGTTACGTCAGCATACCCCGTCTCCTATCTCAGTTACGTCAGCATACCCCGTCTCCTATCTCAGTTACATCAGCATACCCCGTCTCCTATCTCAGTTACATCAGCCTACCCCGTCTCCTATCTCAGTTACGTCAGCATACCCCGTCTCCTATCTCAGTTACATCAGCATACCCTGTCTCCTATCTCAGTTACATCAGCCTACCCCGTCTCCTATCTCAGTTACGTCAGCATACCCCGTCTCCTATCTCAGTTACATTAAAATACCCCGTCTCCTATCTCAGTTACATCAGCATACCCCGTCTCCTATCTCAGTTACGTCAGCATACCCCGTCTCCTATCTCAGTTACATTAAAATACCCTATCCGCTTGCATTGCTTATCACCAGCACATTAGCTTCTCGATTCGCCACCAATATTTCTGCTCAGTAGCCCATACTTGCTCTAGTCTACTCCTTGGAACACATGTCCCCTTCCCGGCCTTGACTGGTCCCCGTACCATCACACCACCCCATAGCCCATACTTGCTCTAGTCTACTCCCTGGAACACGTGTTCCCCTTCCCGGCCTTGACTGGTCCCCATACAATCGCACCACTCCACGATCCCGTCTACCACCATTATCTCTACATACTTACTTTCACTGTTAGCTACATTCTCAAGGCATTGATGTGTTCAATAGTACAGAGACAATACAGAGATTTCATTCTGGCTAATAAATTGGATACATAGCAAATAGCAAACACAAGGCTTGTTACATAGTTTTGGTTACACAGCAAACAATGCAACTTTATTCTCCAATACTACCAAGACTCATTAATGGCTACAATATCATAATTCCATGTCCTGAGCTCATTTGAGACAGGAAGAGCATCAGAGAATTTGATGGTCATTCCGGAAACCAGCACTATGCCCAGTTACAAGATGATTTCTCTTTTCAACTTGGGTTGAACTTCACTGTGACAGTGTGATGTCAGATCACACCTTGACAACTCAAGTGATCTCGTCTGAAATGTTGTCCTACACACATTGATGGATTTTGTAAATGTTTTTACAGGTTAAAAATGACAAAGAATTTGGCTGCAGGAATCTCAAACACAACACACCAGTTTTGCTGTCTCTGTCCAGATATTTAAGAAGTGGAGCGAGGGATTCACTCGATCATCCTTCCTACTCAGACTGTGGGGAGGGATTCACTCGATCATCTGACTGACTGGCACGCCCGTCATTTTACACAGGGGGGACCCATTCACCTGCTCAGACAGTGGGTATGGATTCACTTGATCATCTCAACTGAAGGTACATCAGCAAATTCACACTGGAAGGCCATTCATCTGTTCTGTGGATGAGAAGGGATTCAGTCGGTCTTCCCACCTGTGGCTCACAGTGGGCAGAGGCTGGTCAACTGCTGAATTTGTGGGAAAGGATTCACTTGGTCATCTGACCTAATGGCTCACCAGCGAGTTCACACCGGGGAGAGGCCGTTCACCTGCTCAGACTGTGGGAAGGGATTCACTTGCTCATCCCAACTGAACGTACATCAGCGAGTTCACACTGGAGAGAGGCCATTCACCTGCTCAGACTGTGGGAAAGGATTCACTCAGTCATCCGACCTACTAGCACACCAGTCAGTTCACACTGGGGAGTGGCCGTTCATATGCTCACACTGTGGGAAGGGATTCACTCGGTCATCTAATCTGAAGGAACATCAGCGCGTTCACACTGGGGAGAGGCCGTTCACCTGCTCAGTCTGTGGGAAGGGATTCACTTGCTCATCTAAACTGAAGGTACATCAGCAAGTTCACACTGGAGAGAGGCCATTCACCTGCTCAGACTGTGGGAAGGGGTTCATTTTGTCATCTAAACTGAAGGTACATCAGCAAGTTCACACTGGAGAGAGGCCATTCACCTGCTGAGACTGTGGGAAGGGATTCACTACATCATCTCAGCTACTGAGACACCAGTCAGTTCACACAGCGGAGAAGCCATTCACCTGCTCAGACTGTGGGAAGGGATTCACTCGGTCATCTCATCTGAAGGTACATCAGCGAGTTCACACTGGAGAGGGCCGTTCACCTGCTTAGACTATGGGAAAGGATTCACTCAGTCATCCCACCTACAAGCACACCGGTCAGTTCACACTGGGTAGAGGCTGATCACCTGCTGTGAATGTGGGAAGCGATGCACTCAGTCATCTAACTATATGTAACTCTCGCTTTGGCTAGCAGCTTAATATTGGGGGTGATAGCCCTCCAGCCCGGCCAAACTTAAGAAATCTCATTTGAGTGGATGCTGTGTGATGTGTCCCCTGTAACAGATCAGTATCCTGAAATAACAGACAGTACACAATTTGTGATTAAATGATTGAGATTTATAATTCTTATTTTGACTATAGGGTTAGTGAAGTAAACAAAAAAATTAAAAAGGGCTCACTCTCTCCATTCGTGTCTTCTCATCTCTCCCCAGCAAAAGACCATGAAAATCTCTCTTCCAGACTCACAAGGAAGAACATTTCTCTCATTGGATAGTCCCTCACTCCAAAACCCTGTTATCTCTGGTGGTAACCTAAACATTGCTACTACAGAGAAACCATTACCTCAGCAGTGAAACACTGCAGAGAGGCCATTACATGATCAGTGAAACCTTACAGCGTGTTACAGTTGTGACACACTACCGGGTTCACACTGGGGAGAAAGCTTCAATAAGCTGCATGCTGGATATTTGTCCATCACCGTTGCTGAACGCAATTTCGAGAGTGACTGTCGGTGCTGAACTCTGCAATTATTGCTGCTGCTCACCACACCCAGTTCTGCACCCTGGTCACTGGGCACGGGAGGAGTTTCTTCTGCTGCACATTCACCTTTAATGGGACTGGAGTTTAATATTCTGGGTCTGTGACAAATAAATCAGTTCTATTTTGAACTCTGCTTCCAGTACTTAGTGAATTTATAACACACCCATTATACGGTAGAGAGTCAACTCTGGCCGGCTGGACCCTGCCAGTGATTCTGTTCCACAACAGTCCTTTTAAATCCTCCCCTGTTATTCCCCTCTCGCTCTCCCTGTGGTGATGGGTTCCAAACAGCCAGCAGTCTGTGGGTGAAGAGGTTTCCCTTGAGTTTTCTGCAGACTGAAGAAGTCGAGCTGACTGCAGTTCTGTGTGAGATGTTCTTCACCCCTCAAATCTCTGGGCTGATGGAGAATAACACTGGGAGTTAACCTCCTTATTCAGTGCTCATTTCCACATCATGGATCATTTTCTCTGCTTCTAAACGGTTGTTAGAAAACACCCCTGTCCTCTAAAGACCGAAAACAGAATGGGAAACCATTAGTTGGATGTTCAACGGAGCAGGGTCAGAAACCAGAGGCGGGTCCGCACAATGCAGAGTTTGGGGCTCTGGACAATGGTCAGGGTAAGAACGTATGATGAGGAGAAGGGAATCAGCAGTGGGGCGTGGCAAAGAATGACAGAGTAGCAACATTTGGAAGCTGATTAACAGAGAAAATCTTTCATTTGTCTGACTGATGACACAAACAATACCTGTGGTGAGGTGCTTCACTGGTCAAAAACATGTGTGTTGGAAAAGGTTTTATCTATTGAGGGAGTTGTTCCTGCTTGTTTATCCTGTGTATCTGGATGGTTATTATGGATTGTCCTATCTGAAATAATGTATTGATTGTCATATAATTTGTAAGATTTTGACTCTGAAACTGGATCAGGCTTGAATTTATGGTGCCTTTATGAAGTGATGGAGGGCATTCATGAGTTTGTATTTTAAAGCAAGGTTTTGGTGAAGGATATTTGCCACTTGATTTTACCTGTGTAAGTAATCAGATTGAGTTAAACTGCTGCAGGATTGTGGAATGTGTTGGATTGTCTCTGGTTTCTCTCATCATTTTCTGCATTTATTGTCTTGTTTGTTTGTTTTGTATGTATTTTTAATTTTTTTCTTACTTTTTGTTAACCACCTTGTCCTGTATTTCTGTAAGGAACCCCTCTGTTTCTGGGAAGAGGTCTCCAACTCTCTGTCAGGTGCTCGATGCTTCCTTGTCAACATCTCGTCTGCTCAGATCGTTGGGATGTCTCCCATGGAGGGTCACACTCATTCCACTGGTTAATGTTTTCTTCCATAGTGATGATTCATTTTTCTGAGTTGGCCTCTCATTTAGGTTTTCTGGTCTGTATTTCTTATCACGATTGCATATACACACATGGAGTGCTGAATCCTGGTCATTTTTGATGAAAGTATATACTCAGAAGTTTTATCTGACCGTTGTGTTATTTTATTTTTCATGTGTGTTATTTCTCTTCCTCCTTCTGTCCAAAGTAATGTTAATCTAAGTGGGTTTGAGTGTAAATAGTCTTTTCTAAAGTTCTTATTTGTCTTTGCAAATTTTACTGATTGAAATGGGACCAAGAAACTTTCATCAAAAAAAGTCAATGATGAAAGTGTTTATTGCCTGTGTTGTATTTGTTAACTGTTAAGCTCTGTTTGGCAGGGTTTTTTTAAGCCTTGAACTAAATTCTGTCAAAGGTTCTCCCTATTACACACTACTTTCTATTTTCTTTGCTTGTTGATATTCCAGATACGTGGGTGTCAAGAGTCCTGATGAAGGGTCTTGGCCTGAAATGTTGATTCCCATCCATAGATGCTGCCTGACATGCTGAGCTCCTCCAGCACTTTGTGTGTAGTTCTGTAGATTGCTCGAAGCTGCAGGTCCTCTTGTTTGCCAGATACTTACGTTTCTTGAAAGAACAAGCTGGTAGTGGGGTTGTGTGGCTCTGTTGGTAAAATATTAAATAAAATCATTAGAAAGAGGTGGCATGGGTTGGAAGGTGTAGAATCTGTGGGTAGAATTAAGGACAGCAAATATATATATAAAAAAACAATCCCTGAAGGCAGTTGTATCGAGTCCTCGAAACAGGAGTAAGTATGAGGTCCACAAATTACAATGGGAGATAGAAAATGCGTGCCAAAAGGGCAATGTTACAATAGTCATGGGGGATTGTCATGCAGGTGATTAGGAAAATTAGGATGGTGTTGGTCTCAAGAGGAGGAATTCCTAGAATGCCTACAAGATGCTTTTTTAGAGCAGCTCGTGGTTAAGCCCACTTGGGGATCAGCTATTCAGGATTGGGTGCTGTAATGAACCGGGATTAATTAGGTCACTTATGTTCAAAGAACCCTTAAGGGCAAGTGATCTGAATATGATCAAATTCACCTTGACATTAGAGAGACATGAGAGAAAAATTGGTCAAAATTGATTAGAAAAGAACACGGGTAGGGATGATAACAGAGCAGCAATGGCTGGGATTTCTGAAAGCAATTCAGAAGCCACAGGATATACACATCACAAAGAGGAAGAAGAATTCCAAAGTTAAAGTGACAAAACTGTAGCTTGTAAGAGAAACCAAAGACAACATTAAAACCAAGGAGAGGACACAGAACAAAAATTACTCGGAAGTTTGAGGATTGGGAAGATTTTTAAAACCAACAGAATGCAATTAAAATAATTAAGGAAAAGATGGAATACATAGGTGAGTTAGTCAGTAATATTAAAGTGGATACCAAATTTTTCTTTAGGTACATAGAGCGTAAAAGAGAGGTGGAAGTGGATATCAGACCACTGAAAAATGATGCTGGGGAGGGGATGCAAGGTGATGGCAGATGAACTGAAAAAGTATTGTACATCATTCTTATCTGTGTAAGACACTGGCAGGAATATGGAATTCCCAGATGTCAGAGGTCAGAATGTGTAAAGTTACATTACTCAGGAGAAGGTTCTTGGGAAACAGAGATGGTCTGAAGGTAAATAGGTCACCTGGACCAGATGGTGTACACCCCAGAGATCTGAAAGAGGTGGCTGAAAAGATGTGGAGACATTAGCAATGATCTTTCGAGAATTGTTAAGGAAATTGTATCCTAAGAATATTCTTTTTTCTTCACTGCACCCCTCTCCCAGTTTCACCTATCACCTACCAATTCTTCCACCCCTTTCACTCCCACACTTCTTCCTCTGACATCTCATCTTTTTTTTTCCCAGTCCTGATGAAGGGTCTCGGCCCGAAATGTCAAATGTTTACTATTTCCCATATGTGCTGCCTGGGCTCCTAGGTTCCTCCAGCATTTTGTGTATGTGTTGCTTGGATTTCCAGCATCCACAGATTTTCTCCTGTTTTTGATAAAAAAAAACAAAAGCCGGGTCATATAATACAGCAAGAAAACACTGGGAAGTTAGAGGATTGGAAAGCTTGTACACAACCAACAGGAGACAACTGAAAACAACATACATGAGAGACAAGATGAAAAATTGAGATAACTGAACCAATAATATCAAGTATCAAAAGTTTTTTTCAGATATATAAAGAGTAAAAGAGAGGGAAGAGTTGATATTGAGAGATGATGCTGGAGAGTTAGTAATAGAACAAAGAAATAGCGGCCAAACGTAATAAATATTTTGTGTGAATCGTCACTGTGTGAGGCACCAGCAGTATAAGACCATCTGACATAGGAGCGGAATTAGGCCATTCAGCCCCATCGAGTCTGCTCCGCTGTTCTAGCACGGCTGATCCCGGTTCTCACTCAACCCCATGCACCTGCCTCCTCGGCATATCCTGACCCTTTGTCAGGCAAGACTTCCCTGTACAGAAGCTATGCTGGCTTTGACTTATTTTATCATGAGTCTGATAAAGGTGAATGAGCAAGTGCAGCAGGCAGTGAAGAAGGCTAATGGAATGTTGGCCTTTGTTACAAAGGGAATTGAGTACAAGAGCAAGGAAATCCTCTTGCATTTGTACAGGGCCCTGGTGAGACCACAACTGGAGTATTGTGTACAGTTTTGGTCTCCAAGGTTAAGGAAGGACATCCTGGCTGTCGAGGAAGTGCAGCGTAGATTCACGAGGTTAATTCTTGGGATGTCCAGACTGTCTTACGCAGAGAGGTTAGAGAGACTGGGCTTGTACACGCTGGAATTAAGGAGATTGAGAGGGGATCTGATTGAACCATATAAGATTATTAAGGGATTGAACAAGATAGAGGCAGGAAATATGTTCCAGATGCTGGGAGAGTCCAGTACCAGAGGGCATGGTTTGAGAATAAGGGGTAGGTCATTTAGGACAGAGTTAAGGAAAAGCTTCTTCTCCCAGAGAGTTGTGGGGGTCTGGTATGCACTGCCTCGGAAGGCAGTGGAGGCGAATTCTCCGGATGCTTTCAAGAAGGAGCTAGATAGGTAACTTATGGATAGGGGAATCAAGGGATATGGGGACAAGGCAGGAACCGGGTATTGATAGTAGATGATCAGCCATGATCTCAAAATGGCGGTGCAGGCTCGAAGGGCCGAATGGTCTACTTCTGCACCTATTGTCTATTGTCTCCTAGTACCCCTAATCCTCATATGTTATAATAGACTCCAACACTTTCCGAGTCACTGAGGTTAGGCCAACTGGACTATAATTTGCTTTCTTTTGCCTTTCTCCCTTCTCAAAGAGTGGGGTGACATTTGCAATCTTCCTGTCCTCCGGGACCATGTCAGAATCAAGTGATTCTTGACAGGTCATGACCAATGCATCTGTAATCTCTTCAGCAACCTCTCTCAGGACGCTGGGATCCACTTTAAGAACCTGAGTTTGCCTTGCATGTTTTCCTTTGTAATCGCAATGGCATTCACTCCTGCTCCCTGACACTCTGCTAGTGTCTTCCACAGTGAAGACTGATGCAAAGTACCTATCAAGTTCATCTACCATCTCTTCCCCATTTCTACCCAACGAGTATCATTTTCCAGTGGTCCAATATAAACTCTCTCCTCCCTTTTGCATTTTTAAATGGTTTACATTATTGTCTAGTTTGCTCTCATATTTCACCTTTCCCCTTCATATAGCTTTTTTTTCAGTTGCCTGTTGGATTTTAAAAGCCACTCAATTATCTAACTTCCTACTCACTTTTGCTACCTTATATGCACTTTCCGTGGCTTTTATACAGTCCTTAACTTCCTTTGACAGCCACAGTAGCCTAGCCCTGCTGTTTGAGAACTACTTCTGCGGGACATATCTATCCTGTACATTATGAACTATTCCCAGAAACGTCAGCTGTTCCTGCTCTGGCATCATCCCCACCAGTATCCTTCTCCAATCCACCTGGGAAATCACCTTTCTCATGCCTCTGTTATTCCCATTTTTCCATTACGATACTACACATGTGACCTATGCTTCTCCCTCACAAATTGCAGTAGGAATTCAGTCATAGTGGAAGTTCAAAGGAACAACTGGTTCGGAGTAAGTAAACAGATTTCCGTACACGTTTACCGACACGAGTATACTCAACCATTCAAACCTATTTTTAATTCGCGGGATATTCTCCCCGAGGGGAAGTGCACCGGTCCCGGAAGTACTGCAATACCGGGTCGATGCGTGGAGTGGACGGAGCAAGCCCCTATTCCATCTCCCTGTTCCAAAAATCAATTTAATATATGGTCCCCAGATAGGGGACGTATCAGATATTAAACTGATAAGAACAGATACTACACTTGATCTTAGCCAAAAGGCCGAGAAGCGATACCAATAGCACTCCGGACCTTTCGGATCATGCTCGCCTTCCCTCTATTAAGGTAAAGCGACTGTCTACAGGACACATACCTACACTATTTCTCTTCAGGTGTTGATGTAGCTTTGGTGTAATTTCTCTCAATCTTTGGCATATGTTGTCTTTTTCTCCCTTGTAGCGAAACCTCGTTTGTAATATAGCTGATAATGTAAAATAGCTGAAATTGCACCAACCAAATGAGAGAGGCGGACCTTGTTTGCATGAATACTAGCGTCTGATGTCTCTAGCGTCTGATGTCATTGTCAGCGTGATGACGTGTACGGAAGGCGTCTCATGGAACCGATGGCGCGGGAGTGAGAAGAACAGTGAGTTGCAAATGGGGGAGTGAGGCCGTTTGATGGGGGACGATGGGTGGTTGAGTTGGTGCGGGGAGAGGGATGGGGTAGAGTCGGACGAAAGGGAGGGGCAATATTTAAGTGTGAGCTGGCATGTGGCAAATAACGACATTGCAGTCAATGGATTATTTCGACAGAAAATAATCTAACCATCTGGCTGGACTTCATTGGTAATGAAAGCTTATTGACCAGACGGTTCCATTAAGAAATCGGTGATAATCAGGGGAGATTGTGCAGTGACTACTACTCTCCTGACTACTACTCCCAGGCCTTTCTGCTATATGCCACAAGCCAAATACTGGAAATAATTATGAATATTCCATATTTGCCTAAATTTGTGCAGCTCCATCCAGAATTTAACAACATTCTCCAACCTATGGCTTATTATGTCGTGGTTTTTCGTGCCTTACAAATGACCAGGAGACGCAGAAGATTCTTCAAGAAGGGTTAAACTTTAATTTGCAAATCAAAGCTGAGACAGTCATTGAACTAGTCGCTGATTGCCCCGCGCCCCCCCCCCCCCCCCACGATCCTCGGACACAGCAGCTTTTAAAGCAATCTCCTGGTCCAGTTGCTATAGTTGCACCACGTACTATCTTGTCCCTATTGTTTCTACCCACTGACCCAACCATGTTCCAATCTACATCTCTTTAGCTGCCTCTCATTAACATACTATTGTCTTCTACATTCTTAAGATATATGCATAGCAAATAGCAAGCTCTTTCTGTAGCTACCTCATTAACACACCATTGTCATCTTAAGACTGCAGTCTCCTACCAAACTGGATACATGCATAGAAAATAATAAACTCAGAACTGAGCAATGTTCTAATCTACATTTCTTTAGCTCTTTAGTTACCTCTACATTCCTAAGATTTCATTCTACTAAATTGAGTACATTCATAGCAAATAACTGACTTCATAGTTAAAGTTTATACAATAACTGACTTAATAGTTGGTCTATACTTTTATACTCCAATATATCCCCCCTTTGAGACTCAGAGGGTCTCACACAGAGAAAGAAGACGAAGAGTCTGCGCACAAAAGCCCCAATAAACTCAAGCACTTATTTCCAAATCTCGGGTTAAACTATAATTTTCTGCGCCAAGACCTCAAAGTATTCTCTCCCTGTTACCCTGGGCCGCTGAGCCAAAAACCTGTCCCTATGAATCTGAGACATTGAAAAAGACTCAGAAGCCCTTACAATCTACTCCCACACTGTCGTCTCCTGTTCATCCTGCAGGTGTTGTAGGCTGTAACGATACATGTTCGGTGTTTCTTTCTCCACTAAGCTTGCTTCAGTAATTGCCGTGAGCATCGGAAATTGTTTGGTTGCAGCACGCACTACAAGAGATTTGAGACAAGGAAGAAAACAGCACAGCAGAAGCGCACAGCTCAACAATATAATACTAATAGTTATTGCTATTTTAGTCAGCCATGCTATAATACTAACAGTTATTGCTATTTTAGTCAGCTATGCTCCCCATCCTCTGAGTCTACTTTCCAACCAATCAAAGAACTGATGTCGGAACCCTGCATTCTGTTTGACCTCCGTCCGCAGATTCTTTAACTTATTCATTGCTCTGGTGAAAGACCCTTCTGGGCTAGTATTGTTCGGTATGAAAGTGCAGCATTGTTCTCCAAACATTACACACACACCCCCTTTCTCTGCCAAAAGCCAATCCAGTACCTGTCTGTTTTGCCACGCCATCCTGCTAGTTGCATCCAGCTGTTGCCCTAAGGCCTCCAGTGCATCATCGGTGTAGTTGATGAACCTCTGTTGATTATAGTATATATAGTTTATCCATTCAACATTTTTGCTTACCCCTATCACAGGTATGATAGCTTCCCAGTGAGCATCTCGTGCGGTGTCAGGCATGTTATTCGATTAGTTTGCATGCGGTAACTCATCAATGCTAACGGTAAAGCATCGACCCAATTAAGTTTAGTATCTGCACAAATTTTGTTTAGTTTGGCTTTCAGGGTTCCATTAATTCTCTCTCCCATGCCCTGCGACTGAGGGTGGTATACACATCCAAACCTTTGCTTTATCCTCAGCGCCCGTAGTACCAGTTTGACCACTTTCTGGATAAAAGCTGAACCATTGTCTGAGCTAACTTCTGTAAGGTATTCCAAACCTTGGGATCACTTCATTTGTCAGAAATGTTACCACTGTCTTTATCATGTCTCCTGTTCAAAAGACATTAGCCTTCTTGTCTTCTCGCACTATCAATTGAGCCCCTACTCTTTCCACACTCAGCCCATTTCTGGTGCATTCTAATTTTAATTACAGTTTCAACAAGGCATCTCTGCCTAACAAATTAATCAGAGTTCCTTTAAATACTAGCACCGGCAAAACAATTTCTTTATTTCCCATTCTCAACCGCACTGGAGCCATGCACTGTGTCAACTGTGTTTTCCCCGAGAACCCTACCGTCTTAACAAACTTTCCTGACATGGGAAGGTGAAGGGCATACTGTGGCTGTACACAAGTGTACGTGGCTCCAGTATCTATCATCATTGGTGTCAGTTGCCCTTCTAACATAACCTGAACAATGGGTTCCTCATCTGCCTCCCCTTTGCCCATAGCTCCTCTGTCCCCCTCCTTGGGACTTCCAGTCCTGTCTGGGCTGTTTGAATTTAGTTTGTTCCTGATAGAACATTTGTGGGGATGCTCCCTCAAAATTAATTATTGGCATGGGGTTTTCCAGCCCTTGTCTTACAGTATGATCGGCCCCTCCATATAGCAGTGTTTTGTCCAGCTCGATGGCTGTACTCGAACCGGTGGTTGCTGGCAGCATCTTTTTATTTTTCTCTTTTTCCTTCTTTTTGAGTTCTTCGAGCTGCATTTGTATTAACTTTCTTTGCACCTCTTCCTGCTGCTCAGCCAACCTTTGTTTGTCATTCCGGTATTTCTCAACGGCATGGACTACGTGGTCTCTAAATTCTTGTGGGGTCTTTGACGTTAGCCCAACCACCTCCTCCAGTTTGGATTTTACTTGTGGCGGCATTGCATCCAAAATGCTATGTCGGAACAGTGAGGTCATAAATAAGCTATTCTCCACCTCTTGCTCAGTCTCCAGTCTCCACCTTTTCAACTGGTTTTCTACGTAGGCTGCTGGGTTTTCAGTGTCTCCCAGTGGATCCCCTTTTAAGGCATTGTGGTCCACTTTGGGTGGATAAAGCTTTCTGAGGGCCTGCCATACCCTCTGCCTCACTCTGTCAAACCCATCTCCATCAGTTCTCGGGTCGTTCGAGTTTACTATGCCAGCCATTTCCATTAGTTCGTTAAATTTGGAGGTTCCCATCAACCTTATCAACAGTGCCTTCAAATCTCCCATAGCCAATAATCGTCCCGCTGTTTCTTCTTCAAAGGCTCTAATCCATTTCCCTGCTCCTTCATGTAAATTGGGCAGAGTGTTTTTCAGCCCTTCCAGGTCCTGGGATCCCCAAGGGATATACTGCACTTGTCCTGATCCTTTAACTAACAACGGCATCATTCTTCCTCCTCCTTCCCACCTACCCTGGCTTTCCTCCTCACCTGACTCCCCATCTGTCTCAGGGTATGTCTTTACTGCCTCCCACACAAATGTCTCCGGGGTTCTGCTCTTCCCTCGGTCTCCCTGTGGAGTCCTTCCTTTCTGTCTTGATTCAATACTAGGTTGGCCCCTAGAATATTTTCCGCATCTCTCCTGGCAATCCCCTTTTAGTAACTTATCTGGCTCTCTCTCTACTTCCGCGAGTCGCTCCCCTACTGCCTCCTTCTTTCCTTCTAGGCTTCTGCCTCCTACCTCTTCCCCACAAATTCTCACATCCTCTCTCTCTCCACTTAACTCTTGCTCCTCCAATGAGTCACCTTCTCTAGTCTGTTTATTTCTATGGTATAATCGATACTCCTCATATTCCTTTTCCTCTCTCAAGTATTTCATCCGTTCAATCTGTTCTTGCATTTCTCTCTGTACCCGTTCTATCTTTATCTTTTCTGCCTGTATCTCCTGCCATATCGCCGCTTTTTCCTTCTCATATTGTTTTTTCTCCTCCTCATTATCCCAAACCTGTACATCTCCCTGCATGTTTACTGTTCCCGTCAGCAGGGGGCACTGCTTAGGGGTTCCTTCCTCATTATAGGGAGGGGGGTTTTCTGTTTCTTTCGCATCCGGGTACGGAGCTGAAGCCAGCTTCTCACCATACCCTTCTTTCTCTTTAATAGGCTGTTTTTCCAGCACCTTAGTGTCTTCCTCGCTTGTAATCAATATTCTACCTGTCCTCCTCAGCCTTTCTCCCTCCGTTCTGAAGAGTTTTAGCACTTCCATTTCTCGTTCTCTTTTTTGCTCTCTTTTCTTAGATTTATCTTTTGATTTGTAATTTTTAATTAGTCCCTCCATTTCTTCGCACAAACTTACATCAAATGTTCCTTCTATTGGCCACTTTGTGACCAGGTTTTTGGTTCTTTTTTCCCATTTTTCTGAAGTTTTTGTGATCTCATTTTGAAAAAATGGGAATTTTTTGCTCAGAATCTCTACTGCTGTTCCTTTACCTGTCATGTTATTCTCTCTTGTTAAGGTATTTCAGAGATTCACAGTTTGTTTACTGGATAATATTATTTACTCTAATTCTACACCTAGTCTAACACCTCGCCCGTGCAGACCCTTATCTCTTAAGGCGGTATCCACGAGGACTTTCTACTCTAATTCTATTCTAACACCTCACCCGTGCAGACCCTTATCTCTTAAGGCGGTATCCACGAGGACTTTCTACTCTAATTCTATTCTACTTTCCCTGCCCGTTCAGCCCTTCGTTTCATACGAAGCGGTACCCACAGATATTTACCAACACCACGTGGACTTTTTCTTAACGTATTAACTTATTTGTACTTACCCTCACTGCAGTGTTCTTGAGCAATCCTCTGAGCCTCCTCTGTTAACCCCCAATTCTGCCAGATTCTTTGGACCGGAGAGACCCTTTGGCAGCGGTTCCACACTTCCAAGACTTCAAGACCTCCTCAAAGTTAACAGAATTCTTAGTCCAAATTGTCGCAAAAAGCGCTTTCCTTTTGTTTGGGTGCACCCTTAATTCTGTTAGCCTTGTGGGGGTCCCTAGAGGACCGGGAAGCGTTCCCAATCTGCCGTTACCCTTCCGCGGGTCTCTATCCGATCCTGTTCGTGACGCCAATTATGTCGTGGTTTTTCGTGCCTTACAAATGACCAGGAGACGCAGAAGATTCTTCAAGAAGGGTTAAACTTTAATTTGCAAATCAAAGCTGAGACAGTCATTGAACTAGTCGCTGATTGCCCCGCGCCCCCCCCCCCCCCCCACGATCCTCGGACACAGCAGCTTTTAAAGCAATCTCCTGGTCCAGTTGCTATAGTTGCACCACGTACTATCTTGTCCCTATTGTTTCTACCCACTGACCCAACCATGTTCCAATCTACATCTCTTTAGCTGCCTCTCATTAACATACTATTGTCTTCTACATTCTTAAGATATATGCATAGCAAATAGCTCTTTCTGTAGCTACCTCATTAACACACCATTGTCATCTTAAGACTGCAGTCTCATACCAAATTGGATACATGCATAGAAAATAATAAACTCAGAACTGAGCAATGTTCTAATCTACATTTCTTTAGCTCTTTAGTTACCTCTACATTCCTAAGATTTCATTCTACTAAATTGAGTACATTCATAGCAAATAACTGACTTCATAGTTAAAGTTTATACAATAACTGACTTAATAGTTGGTCTATACTTTTATACTCCAATATATCCCCCCTTTGAGACTCAGAGGGTCTCACACAGAGAAAGAAGACTTAGAGTCTGCGCACAAAAGCCCCAATAAACTCAAGCACTTATTTCCAAATCTCGGGTTAAACTATAATTTTCTGCGCCAAGACCTCAAAGTATTCTCTCCCTGTTACCCTGGGCCGCTGAGCCAAAAACCTGTCCCTATGAATCTGAGACATTGAAAAAGACTCAGAAGCCCTTACAATCTACTCCCACACTGTCGTCTCCTGTTCATCCTGCAGGTGTTGTAGGCTGTAACGATACATTTTCGGTGTTTCTTTCTCCACTAAGCTTGCTTCAGTAATTGCCACGAGCATCGGAAATTGTTTGGTTGCAGCACGCACTACAAGAGATTTGAGACAAGGAAGAAAACAGCACAGCAGAAGCGCACAGCTCAACAATACAATACTGACAGTTATTGCTATTTTAGTCAGCCATGCTATAATACTGACAGTTATTGCTATTTTAGTCAGCTATGCTCCCCATCCTCTGAGTCTACTTTCCAACCAATCAAAGAACTGATGTCGGAACCCTGCATTCTGTTTGACCTCCGTCCGCAGATTCTTTAACTTATTCATTGCTCTGGTGAAAGACCCTTCTGGGCTAGTATTGTTCGGTATGAAAGTGCAGCATTGTTCTCCAAACATTACACACACACCCCCTTTCTCTGCCAAAAGCCAATCCAGTACCTGTCTGTTTTGCCACGCCATCCTGCTAGTTGCATCCAGCTGTTGCCCTAAGGCCTCCAGTGCATCATCGGTGTAGTTGATGAACCTCTGTTGATTATAGTATATATAGTTTATCCATTCAACATTTTTGCTTACCCCTATCACAGGTATGATAGCTTCCCAGTGAGCATCTCGTGCGGTGTCAGGCATGTTATTCGATTAGTTTGCATGCGGTAACTCATCAATGCTAACGGTAAAGCATCGACCCAATTAAGTTTAGTATCTGCACAAATTTTGTTTAGTTTGGCTTTCAGGGTTCCATTAATTCTCTCTCCCATGCCCTGCGACTGAGGGTGGTATACACATCCAAACCTTTGCTTTATCCTCAGCGCCCGTAGTACCAGTTTGACCACTTTCTGGATAAAAGCTGAACCATTGTCTGAGCTAACTTCTGTAAGGTATTCCAAACCTTGCGATCACTTCATTTGTCAGAAATGTTACCACTGTCTTTATCATGTCTCCTGTTCAAAAGACATTAGCCTTCTTGTCTTCTCGCACTATCAATTGAGCCCCTGCTCTTTTCACACTCAGCCCATTTCTGGTGCATTCTAATTTTAATTACAGTTTCAACAAGGCATCTCTGCCTAACAAATTAATCAGAGTTCCTTTAAATACTAGCACCGGCAAAACAATTTCTTTATTTCCCATTCTCAACCGCACTGGAGCCATGCACTGTGTCAACTGTGTTTTCCCCGAGAACCCTACCGTCTTAACAAACTTTCCTGACATGGGAAGGTGAAGGGCATACTGTGGCTGTACACAAGTGTACGTGGCTCCAGTATCTATCATCATTGGTGTCAGTTGCCCTTCTAACATAACCTGAACAATGGGTTCCTCATCTGCCTCCCCTTTGCCCATAGCTCCTCTGTCCCCCTCCTTGGGACTTCCAGTCCTGTCTGGGCTGTTTGAATTTAGTTTGTTCCTGATAGAACATTTGTGGGGATGCTCCCTCAAAATTAATTATTGGCATGGGGTTTTCCAGCCCTTGTCTTACAGTATGATCGGCCCCTCCATATAGCAGTGTTTTGTCCAGCTCGATGGCTGTACTCGAACCGGTGGTTGCTGGCAGCATCTTTTTATTTTTCTCTTTTTCCTTCTTTTTGAGTTCTTCGAGCTGCATTTGTATTAACTTTCTTTGCACCTCTTCCTGCTGCTCAGCCAACCTTTGTTTGTCATTCCGGTATTTCTCAACGGCATGGACTACGTGGTCTCTAAATTCTTGTGGGGTCTTTGACGTTAGCCCAACCACCTCCTCCAGTTTGGATTTTACTTGTGGCGGCATTGCATCCAAAATGCTATGTCGGAACAGTGAGGTCATAAATAAGCTATTCTCCACCTCTTGCTCAGTCTCCAGTCTCCACCTTTTCAACTGGTTTTCTACGTAGGCTGCTGGGTTTTCAGTGTCTCCCAGTGGATCCCCTTTTAAGGCATTGTGGTCCACTTTGGGTGGATAAAGCTTTCTGAGGGCCTGCCATACCCTCTGCCTCACTCTGTCAAACCCATCTCCATCAGTTCTCGGGTCGTTCGAGTTTACTATGCCAGCCATTTCCATTAGTTCGTTAAATTTGGAGGTTCCCATCAACCTTATCAACAGTGCCTTCAAATCTCCCATAGCCAATAATCGTCCCGCTGTTTCTTCTTCAAAGGCTCTAATCCATTTCCCTGCTCCTTCATGTAAATTGGGCAGAGTGTTTTTCAGCCCTTCCAGGTCCTGGGATCCCCAAGGGATATACTGCACTTGTCCTGATCCTTTAACTAACAACGGCATCATTCTTCCTCCTCCTTCCCACCTACCCTGGCTTTCCTCCTCACCTGACTCCCCATCTGTCTCAGGGTATGTCTTTACTGCCTCCCACACAAATGTCTCCGGGGTTCTGCTCTTCCCTCGGTCTCCCTGTGGAGTCCTTCCTTTCTGTCTTGATTCAATACTAGGTTGGCCCCTAGAATATTTTCCGCATCTCTCCTGGCAATCCCCTTTTAGTAACTTATCTGGCTCTCTCTCTACTTCCGCGAGTCGCTCCCCTACTGCCTCCTTCTTTCCTTCTAGGCTTCTGCCTCCTACCTCTTCCCCACAAATTCTCACATCCTCTCTCTCTCCACTTAACTCTTGCTCCTCCAATGAGTCACCTTCTCTAGTCTGTTTATTTCTATGGTATAATCGATACTCCTCATATTCCTTTTCCTCTCTCAAGTATTTCATCCGTTCAATCTGTTCTTGCATTTCTCTCTGTACCCGTTCTATCTTTATCTTTTCTGCCTGTATCTCCTGCCATATCGCCGCTTTTTCCTTCTCATATTGTTTTTTCTCCTCCTCATTATCCCAAACCTGTACATCTCCCTGCATGTTTACTGTTCCCGTCAGCAGGGGGCACTGCTTAGGGGTTCCTTCCTCATTATAGGGAGGGGGGTTTTCTGTTTCTTTCGCATCCGGGTACGGAGCTGAAGCCAGCTTCTCACCATACCCTTCTTTCTCTTTAATAGGCTGTTTTTCCAGCACCTTAGTGTCTTCCTCGCTTGTAATCAATATTCTACCTGTCCTCCTCAGCCTTTCTCCCTCCGTTCTGAAGAGTTTTAGCACTTCCATTTCTCGTTCTCTTTTTTGCTCTCTTTTCTTAGATTTATCTTTTGATTTGTAATTTTTAATTAGTCCCTCCATTTCTTCGCACAAACTTACATCAAATGTTCCTTCTATTGGCCACTTTGTGACCAGGTTTTTGGTTCTTTTTTCCCATTTTTCTGAAGTTTTTGTGATCTCATTTTGAAAAAATGGGAATTTTTTGCTCAGAATCTCTACTGCTGTTCCTTTACCTGTCATGTTATTCTCTCTTGTTAAGGTATTTCAGAGATTCACAGTTTGTTTACTGGATAATATTATTTACTCTAATTCTACACCTAGTCTAACACCTCGCCCGTGCAGACCCTTATCTCTTAAGGCGGTATCCACGAGGACTTTCTACTCTAATTCTATTCTAACACCTCACCCGTGCAGACCCTTATCTCTTAAGGCGGTATCCACGAGGACTTTCTACTCTAATTCTATTCTACTTTCCCTGCCCGTTCAGCCCTTCGTTTCATACGAAGCGGTACCCACAGATATTTACCAACACCACGTGGACTTTTTCTTAACGTATTAACTTATTTGTACTTACCCTCACTGCAGTGTTCTTGAGCAATCCTCTGAGCCTCCTCTGTTAACCCCCAATTCTGCCAGATTCTTTGGACCGGAGAGACCCTTTGGCAGCGGTTCCACACTTCCAAGACTCCATGACCTCCTCAAAGTTAACAGAATTCTTAGTCCAAATTGTCACAAAAAGCGCTCTCCTTTTGTTTGGGTGCACCCTTAATTCTATTAGCCTTGTGGGGGTCCCTAGAGGACCGGGAAGCGTTCCCAATCTGCCGTTTCCCTTCCGCGGGTCTCTATCCGATCCTGTTCGTGACGCCAATTATGTCGTGGTTTTTCGTGCCTTACAAATGACCAGGAGACGCAGAAGATTCTTCAAGAAGGGTTAAACTTTAATTTGCAAATCAAAGCTGAGACAGTCATTGAACTAGTCGCTGATTGCCCCCCCCCTCCCCCCACGATCCTCGGACACAGCAGCTTTTAAAGCAATCTCCTGGTCCAGTTGCTATAGTTGCATATCACATGTACTATCTTGTCCCTATTGTTTCTATGCACTGACCCAACCATGTTCCAATCTACATCTCTTTAGCTGCCTCTCATTAACATACCATTGTCTTCTACATTCTTAAGATATATGCATAGCAAATAGCAAGCTCTTTCTGTAGCTACCTCTCATTAACACACCATTGTCATCTTAAGACTGCAGTCTCCTACCAAATTGGATACATGCATAGAAAATAATAAACTCAGAACTGAGCAATGATCTAATCTACATTTCTTTAGCTCTTTAGTTACCTCTACATTCCTAAGATTTCATTCAACTAAATTGAGTACATGCATAGCAAATAACTGACTTCATAGTTAAAGTTTATACAATAACTGACTTCATAGTTAAAGTCTATACTTTTATACTCCAATAGTATCACTTGCTACATCTCCAAGGAGAAATAAAGGTGGAAATCTGGGGAAAAGAAGCATAAAATACTGAAAAGGATTCGGTGGTAATGTAGTATTCTGTAGAGAAAGAAGCAATTAGTGATTCAGACGTGATGTGATTCTTAATCATGGCAGTGATCTTTCATCAGTTCTAACGAAGAGCCATTAACCTGACACACTTGCTCTGTTTCTCTGCAGAAAGCTGACTGAAGTGCCAAGTATTCCCAGCACTTATTTTAATTGAAAAGATATTGCCACTCCATCATTGTGGTGGCAAGGTCTAAATCCTGGAAGGCCATCCCCATCAGGAGTGCAGAGATCCTGAACCAGAAGAAGTGCAGTTGTTCAGGACAATGATGGATGTGCAGTAAAATCTGGCATTGGTAATTAAGTGTGGATTCTGAAAAGTCAGTAACTAGAAACATCCTTAAAGCACAGCACAGGTCCTTCGCCTCACAATGTTGGGCCCAACCACTCCCAACTAAATCACCCTCTATATTTCTAAAATCCATGTGCCTCTCCAAAAATTCCTTTAATGTCTCCAATGTATCTGCCCCTGCCACCACCCTGACAGTATGTTCCATGCACCACTCTCTGTGCATTCTTACACCTGATGTCCCCTGTACTTTTCTCCAGTCACCTTAAAATTATGCCCTCTCATATTAGCCATTTCTGCACTGGGAGAAAAGGTCTCTGGCTGTCCTTCTTGTGAGTCTTCAAGTGTACCTGAAGAATACTTCAGCTTGTGATGATGTGCTCCCTTTTTCAGCATCATTCCTGATCGTTCAGGGTGATGACAGTTCCATTTGTGGAAGATTGGGATCTGGTGCAAACTTTGGGTGAAGGAGCATATGGCCAGTGAGTCATGCACTTAGCTGAAGTGAGTGAAAAATAAATCTTAAAAACTACTTTGGTAGATCAGCAATAGCACTCATTTAAGGAGGTATTTCTTAACTTGCAGCAAAAGTTTGGAGAAAGAAACGCCCCTTGAGAAGGTTGCACGATCCGTGGAGAGTTCCCAAGGAAATTAGGATGATATAACTTTGAAATAACGTGCGTTATAATGAGGACTCATTAATTGATGGCAGGCAAGAGGACTGGGAAGGTTTAAAACTACAAGGTATGCCACAAAAATTGTAAAGAATGTGGGACATATGAGAAAATTATTAAAACTATTGACAGGGTTTTTACAGAAATACAAGCAAGAAGCCAAAAGTAATGTTGGTTTTTGAGGCTCAATGTAAAATTGGTAATGAGAAGGTACAAATTCTAAATAATGAAAATAATAATAAATAGCAAAGGTCTGTAGGAAGAGGGAAACTTTTATTTTTATCAGTGAAAAAGTATAGGACAAATTTGTTGTACCTTTACAAATAAGTGGCATCAGAGATAGTGGATGCATTGGTTGTAATCTGAGGAGAGCGGATGTATGTTCTCAAGTTTGTTGAAAGTATAAAGATAATTCTGGTGATGTAGAGTACACAAGAGCCTGCAAAGTGAGCACAGGTTAAATGAATGAACAGGAAGGTGGCCTTCGAAATATAATGTAGAACAAAAAATGAAGTTGCCTGCCTGCTCTGGACGGAAGAACGAAAAACTTGATTGTTAAATAGACAGGTGATGATAGAATGTTGCAGTGCAAACTAAATCTCTGTAGCACACAAGACTGGTACGTAGGTTAAACAAATAAGTAGAAAGGCTAATGGAATGTTGGCCTTTATCATAGTGGTTATGGAGTACAAGGGTAAGGATATTTTGGGAGCTCGTGAGACAACACCCGCCGTCCTGTGTACAGTTTAGATCTCCTCTTTAAGAAAGGACGTACTTGGATCAAGGGATTCACATGTGGGGGCGAGGGATGAGCAAGTAGGGAAGAATGAGAGGTGATCTTACTGAAGCAAGTTTCTGAGGGTGTTGTCAGACAAGATGCTGAGAGGATGTTTCTCCAAGTGAGGATATCGAGAAAATGGGATATAGTTTGAGTAATTGGTTTCCCATTGATCAGGAGATGAAGAGGAATTTTTTCTGCAGGTTGTGATCCTTTGGAATTCTCCACTGAAGAGTTGTGGTAGAGCCATAGAATATACAATATATTGCAGGCATATGAACCACATGGAAATCTACAGGTGCAGAGAGAGAGTTCCAAAGTGGTGTAGAGGCCAAAACCAGATCAGTAATGATCTTATTGCATGGGGAAGCAGGGATGAAGAGCCAATTGGCTCATGCTCTGTTTCTGATGCATTTAACTCAATGGAGCATTCAGAAGTTTTGCAATGTACATAACTGTTTTGTATTTGATCGTAGGGTACAATTGGCAATTAATCGAACAAAGGAAGCAGTGGCAGTGAAGAAAGTGGACACCACACATCCTCATGACTGCCCTGATAACATCAAGAAAGAAATCTGCATCAATAAGATGTTGAACCATGAACACATTGTCCGCTTTTACAGGCATCGTCGAGAGTCTCATATCCAATACTTGTTCTGGAGTATTGCAGTGAAGAACAGCTCTTTGATAGAATAGGTAGGATCTGTGGCTAAACTTAGGGTTTGAAATGGAGTGAGGGGGGAAAGGGTTAAAGATATTTTGTATATGGATTAGCTAATTTTAATAATATACTGTTGCTGTCGCTTTTACAGATATACTTGTGTGGGTTCTTTAGTAATTGCACCATTGTGTCCTGAGGTTGAAAAAGCTGGCATCCACTCCCAGACATTCTCCCTACAGAGCCCCCAAAAAACTAAATTATGGGAGAAATGGAAAATCTGAAGTTGTACATAGTACATTTCCAGATGTTACGGGAACAAAATAGGACAGGCTTTAAAGTTCACTGTGTGAGCTGCTTCAGTTGTCCTATGTTTTTGGTCTACGGTCTAAAGAGGGTGTGTTGGAGAATCCATCTACTCGGGCACCTGGGTGAAATGAGGCCTGGGAATTGGGAGTGATGTAAAATGACAGAATTTCAGACAGTGCTCATGATTTGCAAACTGATACCGTTGATTTGATCTGCCTTCCCACAGAGCCTGATGTGGCGATGCCTGAAGCAGATGCTCATAGGTTTTTCCAGCAGCTGACAGCAGGAGCGGTAAGTGCTCCTAATCATTTTTCTTTTGTTTTAACTGAGTGTTTATGATGTGCAGCAGCAGTTTTCCCGAGATGGATTGTGGTATTTACCTGACCATGTTTGCTCTCGAAGAGCTTTGTCTGCCAGAATTGAATTAGCACTATAACCGGCAGTAAGGAGATTAACAATGCTTTGTCCCAATTTTCAACTGAGATAAATTTTGGAGCTCACCTTAATTCCCTTTGACAGAAAAATGCTGTTCCTGGATGGATAACCTCCCAAAGTACATCACAGCCTATGAACATCTGTAGAAGTTTCATCATTCCTCTAGGCAAGCCTGAATACTCAACTTTCATATAGGCATTGGAATTCCAGTGTGCACCCAGATTGTCACAAAATATTCTCTGAACCAATTGTCCAGCAATTGTATCTGACTTATTAGTGTTACTAATTTGGCCACAAATCTGTTGCATTTGTATAATTGATATTTTGTGGGTTTGGAGATTTAGAAAAAGATGTAAATTCAAAATACCTGATTTGTATATGTCTTTTCCTACTTCCATGAATATCTTCATAGCAGGAATTACACACAGGGACATCAAGCCAGCGAATCTGTTACTTGATGACTGAGGTATAAGAATGTAAATCTTTTCACTTTTATTGTGCAATAGAATAAAAATTGGGTATTGTTATGCCTTATTCACAACATTTCAGACATTTAGAACTATACTCAAGCCCAAGGCAAACAATAACCAGTTGGCAATAATGAAAAGCTGAATGGGTCTTGAGTCAGTGGTCCGTTTTGTATCTTTGTTCTCTTTGCTTGTGCAAAGGATTCTAGCAATGTAACAGGCTGAGATATAAACATTCATCAGTAACTGCAGTCATCTACATGCTAGCTGCTGGTGAGCATTTGTTCGATATAGTTCAACAGTTTTAAGATCCATTAGCCCATAGGATGTGTGAGGAGGCTGCCCATCAAGCTTGAACATTTCCCCGCATGTCACCTAAACTTCGGAACCAGAGCTTTGGTCTTCATAGCAACATCTGAATCAATGGCAGTATTGCAAACCATGGGTCTATTTGTTTGATGTGCATGCTAAGAGAAGGTGAAAGGGGTTCCAGCTGATTTTTTTCTCTCCCATTCCCTGCAGCTTATCTCTAATTAATTTAATGGTGTTTTGACCGAGGCAAACCTGGTGATTGAACGGACCGTTTTGGTTCTGCAGAAAGAATGCTTTGGGCAAGGTCCAACCCTGGTTATTATTGACTGATATGTGATATTTGGGAAATGCTCATGGCCGTGTTGGGTGATTGATAGTTTAAAGTTTGGGTATCTTCTACTTTTATGTACAGATATCTCAAATGCAAAGAATGAAGGTGGTGAGTGGCCTGGTTCAAAGCTTAAAAGAAAATGTTGCTTCGTAATTTCATGTCATTTTTCCTGGTTGAATAGAATGGGACTTGGAGGTGCACAACAGCACAGGAACACACGTTCGGCCCATCACCCTGAATTTCCAGTTCCATTAGGTCAGTCACAGGCACAACAGCACAGGAACACACGTTCGGCCCATCACCCTGAATTTCCAGTCCCATTAGGGTCAGTCACACGCACAACAGCACAGGAACACACGTTCGGCCCATCACCCTGAATTTCCAGTCCCATTAGGTCAGTCACAGGCACAACAGCACAGGAACACACGTTCGGCCCATCACCCTGAATTTCCAGTCCCATTAGGTCAGTCACAGGCACAACAGCACAGGAACACACGTTCGGCCCATCACCCTGAATTTCCTGTCCCATTAGGGTCAGTCAGAGGGACAACAGCACAGGAACACACGTTCGGCCCATCACCCTGAATTTCCAGTTCCATTAGGTCAGTCACAGGCACAACAGCACAGGAACACACGTTCAGCTCATCACCCTGAATTTCCTGCCCCATTAGAGCCAGTCACAGACATGACAGGACATGTCTGCCGATCGCGGGGCTGCTACTGTCCATTAGAGTCAGGTACAGACACAAACCTCCAGAGACAGACCTTTCAGCCCATCATCTGCTGCTCCATTAGATAATAAGTTAGATGAGCAGAAGCTTTTCCTTCTCAAATTGCAGAGTGAATTCCATCATTTTATACACAAAATGCTGGTGGAACGCAGCAGGTCAGGCTTATAGAGGCAACCGGCAGGGACTTCTCGGACAGTATGACCCGGCTGACGACAAACATTGTAAAACTGACGAACTCTGTGCATTAATAAAGGCCCTTGTTAAATGTATAAAACATGTCTGCATCAGTATTATCTTGTATTTCCATACAATGTTACATTCGGCTGTTACACATCTACTGTCAGAGAAGTAGTTGCATAAATAGGTAAACAACCTTCATACGAGCAAGGACAGAAAACAGGGCCAAGTCAGTATACTTATTTATTCAGTAAGTTATGGGTCAAAGTATTTGGTGAGTACATTTCTAACTCTTCAGGCTTCAGTCTCATTGCCGTCTGTTCTGAAATTGTTAGGTTGCGTTCAGGAAAACAGTGAAATGACACGCTGCCGTCACCATCTGTTCCGGCACATCATGACAGTGTTTTTAGATTTCTCCAGTTACCCCGTCCACACTGCTCCCGCCAATCCGGCATTTTCAACATTACACACTCTGGGGAGCGTTTCTGAAAAGCTCCATTTTCGGGGGACGGAAATGCCGTTTTAGTGTGGACGGAGGGTAAAAACGAAGAGAAAAAGCTTCGGTTACGGATTTATCCGGTGTAGTGTGGACGTAGCCTCAGTCAGTCAGGTTTGGTGACACAATGCCGAGGACTGTGGGGAGTCGGTCAGAACACTCCGGGAGGGAGAGGCACAGAATCACGACTTTAAACAGAGACTGTCTGAGGGCCGAACAGCAGATTCCCTTGAGAAGGCCGCAGGACAGGGCGAAACAGCAGAGGCTCTCCATTTCCATAATTAATAACTCCACCACCTGAACATACAGGTAACTTTAAACTTTAAAATGGGATTGACGAGGAGGAAAATCCCAGTGAAGATCAGTGGGGGAACCTGGATAATGAAGACGTGGGGCAAAACAAAGTGACAGGGTGAAGTGATACGGAATCTCCAGTACGAGATCGACAAACATCGGAGGGATATTTTCCCCGCTGCCCACACAATCACATCCTTACAATGAAGCTGGTCGGCTGTTTACGCTGTGTTGGCCGTCATTATTCGGGGCTTTTATCGAGACAATGTTACAGCTCTCTCAAAGTCCAGTGAGACGACACTGAGAATTTTGTGTTCAGGTCGGGTCTCCTCCTGATAGGAAAGACGTGGGAGTTTTAGGGAGGGTGAGTCGGAAATTTACCCGGTATGGTTTTATTTTAGATGTATGCTGTGTACGGCTGAATCACGGTGAACTGGAACTTGATGCAGCGCACACAAAATGCCGGAGGAACTCAGCAGGCCAGGCAGCAACAGGGAAAAGAGTACAGTGGACATTTCAGGCCAAAACCCTTCAGCAGGACTGAAGAAAAAAGCTGAGGGTCAGAATGAAAAGGTGAGGGGAGGGGAGAGACAAACACCAGGTGACAGGAGAAACCTGGAGGGTGGGGGAGAGGGAAAGAGCTGGGAAGCAAATTGGTGAAACAGACAGAAGCCGTGGAAGAAAGAAAAATGTGGGGGTAGGGCGGGAAGACCTGAGGGAGGGGGCAAGGGGATAAGGTGAGAGAGTGGAAAGGGAAGGGGAAATGGCAGGGGAGAGGTAAAGGGAGGCATTACCAGAACTTAAAGCCGTCGGGGAAAGGCTGTTCAATAGTAACCGGCCTCAGCATAAATGAGCCAGCTCCACATTAACCCTCCTCCCTCACAGATTCCAACACCTATGAATGTGAAAATCACAAAAATACTGAAAAGAAGGTTGCCAATATAAAAAAAAACAGATTGCAACAAGAAAGCACTAAAATAACTCCATCCTATGTCTGTCCAGTGTGACCTCTCTCACCTACTGAAAGCAACGATCCCGTTTATTCAGCAACAGGACACACCATCTTTAATTACTCACAAAGTTAATTTAAGACCACACATGAATTGGACCATGATGCACCCCACAATGTAGTTAAAATCATGTTACAAAATAATCAGAATTATTCATCTGTATCCAGTATATAAACAACAAACACATTTACACATCCCCATCACCAGAGTCATTGAATATTCCACTGATCGTATTGGGAAAGGAAAAGCAGGTGATGGGCTGGAGCGGTCTTCCTGATTTTGCTGTCCCATAAGAGTCAGTCACAATCACAGCAGCACAGGAAATCACCTTCATCCATCACCCTGATGTGCCTGTCCCATTAGAGTGAGTCACAGACACAACAGCACAGGAACACCCCTATCGCCCATTGCCCTGATGTGCCTGTCGCATTAGAGTGAGTCACAGACACAACAGCACAGGAACACCCCTTTGGCTCATCTTCCTACAGTTCCTGTCCCTTATGAGACAATCACAGGCATGACAGCACAGAAACACTCCTTCAGCCCATCATCCTAACGTTCCTGTCCTATGGGAGTCAGTCACAGACAGAACAACACAGGAACAGACCTTCAGTCCAGCACCCTGATGCTCCTGTCATATTAGAGTCAGTCTTAGATACGACTGCACAGGAACACACCGTCGGTCCATCTCTGTCATCCTCCTATCCCATTAGAGGCAGTCACAGACACAACAGCACAGGAAAACCCCTTTGGCCCATCACCATGATTTTCCTATCCCATAAGTGTCACTCACATAAACAACTGCACCGGAGACACCTTTCCCCATCACAAGGTTTCTCCTTTTCCAATAGGGTCAGTAACAGACATGACAGTACAGGAACACACTTTCGGCACGTCAACCTGAATTTCCTGTCCCATTAGGGTCAGTCACAGGCACAACAGCACAGGAAAATATATTCGGCCCATCACCCTGAATTTCCTGCCCCATTAGTGTCTTTCACAGGCACAACAGCACAGGAAAACCCCTTTGGTCAAGCCTCCTACCTTTCCTCTGCCATTCAAGTCAGTCACAGGCACAACAGCACAGGAAAACCCCTTTGTTGCATCGCTGTGAAGTTTCAAGCCCCTTAGACAGAACCACAGACAGGACAGTAGAGGAACTCACCTTCAGCCCATCACCCTGAATTTCCTGCCCATTAGGGTCAGTCACAGGCACAACAGCACAGGAACAGACATTCGGCCCATCACCCTGAATTTCCTGCCCTATTAGAGCCAGTCACAGACATGACAGGACATGTCTGCCCATCGCGGGGCAGCTCCTGTACATTAGAGTCTGGTACAGACACAAACCTCCAGAGACAGACCTTTCAGCCCATCATCTGCTGCTCCATTAGATAATAAGTTAGATGAGCAGAAGCTTTTCCTTCTCAAATTGCAGAGTGAATTCCATCATTTTATACACAAAATGCTGGTGGAACGCAGCAGGTCAGGCTTATAGAGGCAACCGACAGGGACTTCACGGACAGTATGACCCGGCTGACGACAAACATTGTAAAGCTGACAAACTCTGTGCATTAATAAAGGCCCTTGTTAAATGTATAAAACATGTCTGCATCAGTATTATCTTGTATTTCCATACAATGTTACATTCGGCTGTTACACATCTATTGTCAGAGAAGTACTTGCATAAATACGTAAACCAGCTTCATACGAGCAAGGACAGAAAACAGGGCAAAGTGAGTATACTTATTTATTCAGTAAGTTATGGGTCAAGGTATTTGGTGAGTACATTTCTAACTCTTCTGGCTTCGGTCTCGTTGCCGTCTGTTCAAAAATGCCCACCCTAGAAAGCGTTTCTGAAAAGTTCCGGTTTCGGGGGACGAAAACACCATTTTAGTGTGGTTGGGGGATAAAAACGAAGAGAGAAAGCTTTGGTTATGGATTTATCCGGTGTAGTGTGGATGTAGCCTGAGGCTGTCTCCTCTGTTCATAGGCTGCCACACTACAAATGTGTTCTCTACATCCACTTTAGGCCTTTTACTATTCTGTAGGATTCAATCAGCACCTCCTCGTTCTTCCAAATTCCACTGAATACAGGCCTGGTGCCTTCAGACGCTCTTCATATCTTTCATGTCCAAATCAGTTTTGTGAACCTCCTTTGAACCCTCCCCAATGTCAGCACATCCCTCCCCATATGATGAGACCAAAACCTCTTACAATACTCCAAGTGAGGCATCACCAGTGGCTTAACAGTCCTCAGCAATACATACCTGCTTTTAGATTCTCGTCCTCTCGAAACAAATGCTCACAATGCATTGGCCTTCCTCACCTCTGATTCAACCTGCAAGTTCACCTTTAGGAATCCTGCACAAGGACATACAATTCTTTTCGCACCATGGATTTTGTCACTGACTAGAAAAATAGACGACACTATTACTCCTTCTACCAAAGTGCGATCAAATGCTTTTCGACACTGTGTTCCATGTGCCACTGCTTTGACCTAATTCCATCTGTAGCTCCCCTGCTTCCCCAACACTACCTGCCCCTCCACCTACCATCATATTCTCCACAGACATTGCCACTGAGGCATTAAATCCATCATTCAAATCATTGACAGAACACGTGGACCCAACCCTGACCCCTGTGGAACACCACTAGTCACTGCAGACAACCAGGAAAGGCTCCCTTTATTCCCACTCTTTGCTGCCAATCAGACAACGCTTTATCCATGCTAGTATCCAGTATAATACCTGCACTCTTATCTTCTTTAGCAGCCTCACCTTGTCAAAGACCTTCTGAAAATCGAAATTCACAGCATCCACCGATACTACGTTGTCCATCTTGCTTGTTATTTCCTCAACAAATTCCAACAGATTTGTCAGGCAAGGTTTTCCCTTCAGGAAACCACCAAGCAACAGGAAACACCAGAGAGAAACCATAGCAACACACACAGAATGTCAGCGCCCCCCACCACCAAGCAACAGGAAACACCAGAAACCATAGAAACACACACAGAATGTCAGCACCCACCACCACCAAGCAACAGGAAACACCAGAGAGAAACCATAGCAACACACACAGAATGTCAGTGCCCCCCACCACCAAGCAACAGGAAACACCAGAGAGAGTGACCATAGCAACACACACAGAATGTCAGCGCCCTCCAACACCAAGCAACAGGAAACACCAGAGAGAGACCATAGCAACACACACAGAATGTCAGCGCCCCCCAACACCACCAATCAACAGGAAACACCAGAGAGAAACCATAGCAACACACACACACAGAATGTCAGCGCCCCCCACCACCAAGCAACAGGAAACACCAGAGAGAAACCATAGCAACACACACAGAATGTCAGCGCCCCCCAACACCAAGCAACAGGAAACACCAGAGAGAGTGACCATAGCAACACACACAGAATGTCAGAGCCCCCCAACACCAAGCAACAGCAAGCACCAGAGAGAAACCATAGCAACACACACAGAATGTCAGCGCCCCCCACCACCAAGCAACAGGAAACACCAGAGAGAGACCATAGCAACACACACAGAATGTCAGCGCCCCCCACCACCAAGCAACAGCAAACACCAGAGAGAAACCATAGCAACACACACAGAATGTCAGCGCCCCCCACCACCAAGCAACAGCAAACACCAGAGAGAAACCATAGCAACACACACAGAATGTTAGCGCCCACCACCACCAAGCAACAGCAAACACCAGAGAGAAACCATAGCAACACACACAGAATGTCAGCGCCCCCCACCACCAAGCAACAGGAAACACCAGAAACCTTAGAAACACACACAGAATGTCAGCGCCCCCCACCACCAAGCAACAGGAAACACCAGAGAGACACCATAGCAACACACACAGAATGTCAGCACCCACCACCACCACCAATCAACAGGAAACAACAGAGAGAGTGACCACAGCAACACACACAGAATGTCAGCGCCCCCCAACACCACCAATCAACAGGAAACACCAGAGAGAGACCATAGCAACACACACACACACACACACAGAATGTCAGCGCCCACCACCACCACCAAGCAACAGCAAACACCAGAGAGACACCATAGCAACACACACAGAATGTCAGCGCCCACCACCACCAAGCAACAGCAAACACCAGAGAGAGTGACCATAGCAACACACACAGAATGTCAGCACCCACCAGAGAGAAACCATAGCAACACACACAGAATGTCAGCGCCCCCCACCACCAAGCAACAGCAAACACCAGAGAGAAACCATAGCAACACACACAGAATGTCAGCGCCCCCCACCACCAAGCAACAGCAAACACCAGAGAGAAACCATAGCAACACACACAGAATGTCAGCGCCCCCCACCACCAAGCAACAGGAAACACCAGAGAGAGACCATAGCAACACACACAGAATGTCAGCGCCCCCCACCACCAAGCAACAGCAAACACCAGAGAGAAACCATAGCAACACACACAGAATGTCAGCGCCCCCCACCACCAAGCAACAGCAAACACCAGAGAGAAACCATAGCAACACACACAGAATGTCAGCGCCCCCCACCACCACCAAGCAACAGGAAACACCAGAGCGAGACCATAGCAACACACACAGAATGTCAGCGCCCTCCACCACCACCAAGCAACTGGAAACACCAGAGAGACACCATAGCAACACACACAGAATGTCAGCGCCCCCCACCACCAAGCAACAGGAAACACCAGAGAGAGACCATAGCAACACACACAGAATGTCAGCGCCCCCCACCACCAAGCAACAGGAAACACCAGAGAGAGACCATAGCAACACACACAGAATGTCAGCGCCCCCCACCACCAAGCAACAGGAAACACCAGAGAGAGACCATAGCAACACACACAGAATGTCAGCGACCCCCACCACCAAGCAACATCAAACACCAGAGAGAAACCATAGCAACATACACAGAATGTCAGCGCGCCCCACCACCACCAAGCAACAGGAAACACCAGAGAGACACCATAGCAACACACACAGAATGTCAGCACCTACCACCACCACCAATCAACAGGAAACACCAGAGAGAGACCATAGCAACACACACACACACAGAATGTCAGCGCCCACCACCACCAAGCAACAGGAAACACCAGAGAGAGACCATAGCAACACACACAGAATGTCAGCACCTACCACCACCACCAATCAACAGGAAACACCAGAGAGAGACCATAGCAACACACACACACACAGAATGTCAGCGCCACCACCACCAAGCAACAGGAAACACCAGAGAAAACCATAGCAACACACACAGAATGTCAGCGCCCCCCACCACCAAGCAACAGGAAACACCAGAGAGACACCATAGCAACACACACAGAATGTCAGCACCCCCCACCACCAAGCAACAGGAAACACCAGAGAGACACCATAGCAACACACACAGAATGTCAGCGCCCCCCACCACCAAGCAACAGGAAACACCAGAGAAAAACCATAGCAACACACACAGAATGTCAGCGCGCCCCACCACCACCAAGCAACAGGAAACACCAGAGAGACACCATAGCAACACACACAGAATGTCAGCACCCCCCACCACCAAGCAACAGGAAACACCAGAGAGAAACCATAGCAACACACACAGAATGTCAGCGCCCCCCACCACCAAGCAACAGGAAACACCAGAGAAAAACCATAGCAACACACACAGAATGTCAGCACCTACCACCATCACCAATCAACAGGAAACACCAGAAACCATAGCAACACACACAGAATGTCAGCGCCCCCCACCACCAAGCAACAGGAAACACCAGAGAAAAACCATAGCAACACACACAGAATGTCAGCGCCCCCCACCACCAAGCAACAGGAAACACCAGAGAGAAACCATAGCAACACACACACAATGTCAGTGCCCACCACCACCAAGCAACAGGAAACACCAGAGAAAAACCATAGCAACACACACAGAATGTCAGCGCCCCCCACCACCAAGCAACAGGAAACACCAGAGAGAAACCATAGCAACACACACACAATGTCAGTGCCCACCACCACCAAGCAACAGGAAACACCAGAGAAAAACCATAGCAACACACACAGAATGTCAGCACCCCCCACCACCAAGCAACAGCAAACACCAGAGAGAAACCATAGCAACACACACAGAATGCTGGAGGATCTCAGCAGGTCAGGCGGCTTCTATGGAAAAGAGAAATTCTGCAGTCAACAAAAACTCTTGTTTACCCGACAGCTCGACATGTCAAAGGCTCCCTCTCTCACGAATAGGGCACAGAGAGATATCACCCATTTTCACAGCGAAGGGGAAACAGACAGTCATTGTCACGATATTACAGTCTCCTGGGACAATTTTCCATACATCCGCCACAGCAAAATCCACAGGTCCGCACCCCGGAAGCGCCAACTTCCCCCCACGCCTGGAGAATGTCAAAAATCAGTTGGCCGACGAGCTCCAGAAACGGGAACTCATCCTGTAAAATCGACCTCGATAAACCCGAGCCACCCTGAAAAGGGAAAAGAGATATTAAAGAGAGGGATTAAGCTGTTTTCGCAGATAATCTCGAAGAGGCAGCCACTTGGCGCCATCTTAATGACACCCTAATTTTTTTTGCTTTTCTGCCGCTTTGGGAAACGCCTTGTGTCCTGTCCCCCTGTTTTCAGAGCATACACTGGTGTGTCGGCCTGTGCAGTGGACGGTATCGGCCCCGGGATACTGAAGGGCCGTACGAGCCGGCTGTCTGGTACTTTACAGCACATTCACAGTCTGAGTCTGAGTCAGGAATAGATACCGGTGCGGTGGAAGACTTCCTGATTGGTCCCTGTCCCCAAGAACACCAGAGCACCACGACCTGATGACCGCAGGCCAATTGCTCCAACATCTCATGGGCTAAAGGTGCTGGAGAGGCTGGTGCTGACCGACCTTGGACCGCATTTGGGATCTTCATTGGCCCCTCTACGGTTGGCCAAGCAGCCTCTTGTGGGAGTGGATGACGTCATCGTCAGCGAGCTCACTCTCACCCGGATGACGCTGCTGGCAGAGTGAGCATCACACTTTTTGATTTCTCTGGTGCCTTCATTACAATTCAGCCGCTTCTTCTGAGCGAGAATCTGCAAAGGACGGGCGTAGAACATTCCACTATCTCCTGGATTACTGATTACCTGACATAGACCCGAGTTTGTAAAGCTGGGTGGTTCTCTGCCTGAGGTGGAGGTGACTGGCAATGGAGTCCCACAAGGGACCGTCCTGTCTCCGCTTCTGTTCACACTGTACACCTCAGACTCTGTAACTCTGACTCTCGTCTCTTGCAGAAGTTCTCAATGACTCTGCGATAGTTGGGTGTATCTGAGATGGACACGCCTGTGGGAGGAATCACCTGCTCCTGAGTGTGGCCAAAACCAGGGAGATGGTGATTGATTTTGGAGGAAGAGGACGGTGACGAGTCCTGTATACATTCAGGGAGAAGAAGTGACGGAGGTGGAGGAGTACAAATACCTGGGTGTTCACCTCAACAACAGACTTGACTGGAAAACCAAGACCAAGGCTGTTTACAAGAAGGCGATGAGCAGACTCCATTTTCTAAGGAAGCCGTGATCCTTGAATGTGTGCAGCAGGATGATGGAGATCTTTAACCAGTTTGTTGCAGAGTCTGCAGACTTCCTGACGGCTTTATGTTGGGAGAGCAGCATCGGTGCTGGTGATGGAAAGAGACTAAATAAACTCATCAAAAAGGCGAGATCCATCCGTAGCTACAACCCGGAGTTAGTGCCGGAGAATACTGTTCTCCATTATGGACTATCTGGTACATCCTCTGTGTGACCAACTGAATCAGTAACGGAGCATGTTTTTGAGCAGACTACACTGTCACAAGGATCGTTCAGAATAAGCGTATACAACAATTCATACATGAGAAAATCTGCAGATGCTGGAAATTCAAACAACAACACACACAAAATGCCGGTGGAACACAGCAGGTCAGGCAGCATCTACAGGGAAATCTGCAGATGCTGGAAATTCAAACAACAACCCACACAAAATGCCGGTGGAACACAGCAGTCCAGGGAGCAAACAAGAGGAAATTTGCAGATGCTGGAAATTCATAAAATAACACACACAAAATGCTGGTGGAACACAGCAGGCCGGGCAGCATCTACAGGGAAATCTGCAGATGCTGGAAATTCAAAAAACAACACACACTAAATGCTAGTGGAACACAGCAGGCCGGGCAGCATCTACAGGGAAATCTGCAGATGCTGGAAATTCAAAAAGCAACACACACTAAATGCTAGTGGAACACAGCAGGCCGGGCAGCATCTACAGGGAGAAGCACTGTCGACGTTTCGGGCCGAGACACTTCGTCCGGACAGCAATTCATATTTGTGCGACATGTGAACACACATAGTACGATAGTTTCTGCTTTATTATTTCCTTTATTTTCTATATTATTGCAAATTGGTACATTATTATAGTTCTACATTTTATTTCTAAGTGAGTTTTTAAATGTTGCTACCGTAACGAATTCCCCACTCGGGATGAAATGCGCATGCGTGGAGGTCTGATCCCGGATATCGCGCGTGATCTCAGTAGACAAGAGGCTCAGAAGGATCGGCCACAAGTCGGCTGCGGCTCTGGGCGGGACTTTAATCGCCGGTGTTTGAAACGCGACTGAAGTATAATTACTTTGTGCTTCGGCTACACTGTCCCTACACCCCGGGGCAGCCCCGATGCTTTCCCTCTTTCTCAGCCCCACAATCTGTACTCGGCCCCAGGGACCTTTCAGCTGATGAGCGCTGGAGCTGCAGCCAGCCCTACAACGCATGCGCATCACTGGATCTTTGTACCGCGAGTCGATCGGTTTCTGGTTCGTCGGGCATTCTGGGTAAAGAGGCAGCCATGGGTGTAAATGCCAGCCTTGGTCCCCATTCGGGCGGAACAAATGGAGGGAGCGGATGTATCTCCCAAATACTGCCGAGCTCCAGCTGTGTAAATCCGAGGATTCAGAAGTCGGAATAAAAATATAGTTCCCAGTTAATCTCGATGAAGAATCTACCTTGCAGTCAGTGAAAATGTCATTTAGTGCTGTATGGAAATAAAACCTTCCGTCAGCTTTAGTTCTCTCTAAGTAAATAAGGATATGAAACACCTTTGTTCTCGATGACAAGTGACTTGTGGCTTTCACATCACAAAAGTGCCACACCTGAATAACTACAGCCCTCCTCTTCATATTCATTGGCATTGCCATCGATGGGTTCATCACTGTCAATCAGCTCGGTAGGAATTAGAAAATCTCCAGGATCAGAGATGTAACAACAAAGGCTCTTTGTAGTGTTGTGGAACATGACCAAACTTAAAATAATACCAAAGGACAGAGACAAATTGAGTGAAGTCACAGGTTGATTGAAGGCAGAAATAGCTCATTCTCATACAGACAGGAATACAGTCAGAATATTTTCTGGTCAGTTAGGATGCCTGATCCCTGCCCAGTTAGAAGATGAGGAGTTCATAGATATACATGGAAATCTACAGTACATTACAAACCCTTCGGCTCCAACTGGAGATGGACTTCCTAACATTGTGATGCCAGAGCTCACGAGAGACTAAAGTCTCACCTGAAATATTGTCCTTCACCCACTGATATCTTTTGCAAATATTTTTACAGGTTTAAAATTTCAGAACACTTGTGCAGGGGAATCTCACGACAGTTTCGCTGTCTCTGAATGGATATTTAAGGAGTGAGCATATATTTTCTTTGCAACAACAACACATCTGTTGCCGATCCTTGGAGATGAAGAAGTATCTCATCCAAACTGGAAATGTACTTTGTGTCTGAAATGAAGTTTTCTGTTGTAACTCAGTGTTATTCACTGGAACCAGGGTGTTGAGAACACGCCAGCATTTGTTCACTGGAGATCAGTTCTTCAACTGCATTGATTCTACAAGCGATTCAAATGTCTGACATTCACCTGCTCTGTGTGTGGGAGGGGAACTACTCAGTCATCCAGCCTGAAGATACATCAGCAGGTTCACACCGTAGTGAGATGCTCCACCTGTTCTGACTGTGAGAAGCAATTCATTCTGCAATTGAATCTAAAGATATATCCAAAAATTTACTAGCTCAGATGGTGAGAAGGACGGTGGGAAGGCATTCACACACTCAACCACAGCACAGTGACATCAGCGAGTTCACACCGGGGAGAAGCCAGTCACCTGTTCTGAATGTGGGAAAGGGTTCACGCAGTCATCTCAACTGAATGAACACCAGCGAGTTCACACTGAGAAGATGCCGTTTATCTGTTCAGACTGTAGGAAGGGATTCACTAACTTTTCAACACTACAATGACACCAGCGAGTTCACACTGGGGAGAGGCCATTCAGCTGCTCAGACTGTGGGGAGGGATACACTCGGTCATCTCACGTACTGACTCACAAGTTAGTTCACACCTGGAACAGGCCATTCACATGCTCTGAATTTGGAAAGGGATTCATTCGGTCAAATCAGCTACCGAGTCACCATTTTGTTCACACTGGGGAGAGGCCATTCACCTGCTCAGACTGTGGGAAGGAATTTGCACGGTCATCTGACTTGAAAGTTCATCAATGACTCCATCGCGGGGAGAGGCCATTTACCAGCTCCGAATGTGGGAAGAGGTTCACTCGAACATCTCACCTACTGACACACCAGTTAGTTCACACTGGGGAGAAACCTGCTCATTCTGTGGGAAGCAATTCATTTGGTCATCTGACTTGAAAGTTCATCAGCGAATTCACACTGGGGAGAAACTATTCAAATGCTCAGACTGTGGGAAGGAATTCAATTGGTCATCTCAACTGAACAAACATCAGCGAGTTCACACTGGGGAGAGTCCTTTCACTCGGCATCCCTGTAAACCCTCCACCATCCACCCTCGCACATTCAGGTGGCAGCTGACCCAAGAAAGACACTGACCGTGGCAGGTGGCAAGGCTCACAAAACTTTCACACCAGCTGACTTTTCTTATAACCTCCGGATTTACACAGTTATCTTGACTAAACCACTTCCTACCTTCATATCTTTACACCCCGCCCCCCCCCCATTAATCTCCTTCCTGTAATATTCCTTGCCAACAAGGGAAGTTCTAGGCAATCCCATTTACTTCCTCCGTCAGCTCCATTCTGGATCACAAACAGTCCTTCCAGGTGAGGCAACACTTCACCTGCGAGTCTGTCAGGTTGATCTACTGTAACTGATGCTCCCAGTGCGGCCTCCTCTACATCCAATCCAGACCGGGAGTCCACTTTGCAATTATATTCACTCTGTCTGCAACAAACTGAATTTCCCAGTCACATAAAGGCAAAAATCTGCACACAGACACAGGCTTCTCAATGATTTAGAGTTCGCTGCCCCGGTCAGCTTATTTTCACTGTGGATACCCTGTCCATATACACCTCCACCTCCCACCGGGAAAGCCACCGATGTCTCCATTTCCTTCTGGATACCAGACCCAACGAGCTCCGCTCATGAAGTAATCCACTTCTGCATCATATCAAAGTCTCTCTGCAATCTTCGACAATCCTCTACACTATCCACAACACCACCAACCTTTGTTTCGTCTGCAAACTTGCCAACCCACCCTTCTACCCCCACATCCAGGTTGTTAATAAGAATCACGAAAAGTAGAGGTCTCAGAACCGATCCTTGTGGGACACCACTAGTCACAACCCTCCAATCCAAATGTACTCCCTCCACCACGACCCTCTGCCTTCTGCAGGCAAGTCAATTCTGAATCCACCTGGCCAAACTTCCCTGGATCCCATGTCTTCTGACTTTCTGAATAAGCCTACGGTGTGGAATCTTGTCAAATGCCTTACAAAAATCCATGTAGATCACATCCACTGCACTACCCTCATCTATTTGCTGGTCACCTCCTCAAAGAACTCTATCAGGCTTGTTAGACACGTTCTGCCCTTCACAAAGCCATGCTGACTGTCCCTGATCAGACCATGATTCTCTAAATGCCCATAGATCCTATCTCTAAGAATCTTTTCCAACAGAGTTCCCACCACAGTCATAAGGCTCACTGGTCTATAATTACCTGGACTATCCCTACTACCTTCTTTGTACAAAGGGACAACATTCACCTCCCGTCAAATGTCCAGTACCATTCCCGTGGACAACAAGGACATAGGATCCTAGCCAGAGGCTCAGCAATCTCTTCCCTCGCCTAGTGGAGCAGCCTGGGGAATATTCCGTCACGCCCCACGGACTTACCCGTCCTAATGTATTTTAACAACTCCAACACCTCTTCTCCCTTAATATCAACATGCTCCAGAACATCAACCTCACTCATATTGCCCTCACCGTCATCAAGTTCGCTGTCATTGGTGAATACTGAAGAGAAGTATTAATTGAGGACCTCGCTCACTTCCACAACCACCAAGCACATCTTCCCACCTTTATCTCTAATTGGTCCTATCTTCACTCCTGTCAACCTTTTGTTCTTCACATAATTGAAGAATGCTTTGGGGTTGTCCTTTACCCTACTCGCCAAGGCCTTCTCCTGCCCACGTCTTGCTCTCCTCAGCCCCTAATTAAGCTCCTTTCTTGCTACCCTATATTTCTCAATAGACTCATCTTATCCTTGCTTCCTGAACCTCACTGCCTTCTTCCATCTGACTAGATTCTCCATCTCACCTGTCACCCATGGTTACTTTATCTTCCTCACAGGGACAAATTTATCCCTTACATCCTGCAAGAGATCCCAAATCATTGACCACATGTCCATAGTACATTTTCCTGCAAAAACATCATCCCAATTCACAACCACAAGTTCTACCCTTATAACCTCATAATTTGCCCTTCCCCAATTAAAAAAAATCCTGTCCTTTCTGATTCTATCCATTTCCATGATAATGTTAAAGGCCAGGAAGCGGTGGTCACTGTCCCCCAGATGCTCACCCACTGAGTGATCTGTTACCTGACCCGATTCGTTATCTAATACGTTATCTAATATCTAGTATGCCATTCCTCCTGTTCGGCCTGTCAACATACTGTGACAGAAATCCTTCCTGGACGCACTTAACAAACTCTGCACCGTCTAAACCATTGGACCTAATCAGGTACCAATGAATATTAGGGAAGTTAAAGTTACCCATGATAACAACCCTGTTATTTTTGCACCTTTCCAATATCTGCCTCCCAATCTGCTCCTCGGTATCTCTGCTGCTACCAGGGGGCCTGTAGAATATTCCCAACAGAGTAGCTGCTCCCTTCCTGTTCCTGACGTCTACCCATACTGACTCAAAATCCTGATACATTACCCACCCTTTCTGTAGCTGTAACAGTATCCCTGATCAGTAATGCCAGCCCTCCACCCCTCCAACCCCCATCCCTTTTAAAGCACTGAAATCCAGGAATATTCAGAATCCATTCCTTCCCTGGTGCCAGCCAAGTCTCTGCAATGGCCTCTACATCATAATTCCATGTATGCATCCAAGCTCTCAGTTCATCACCTTTGTTCCTGATGCTTCTTGCATTGAAGTACACACACTTTAGCCCTTCTACCTTACTACCTTTATGCCCTTTATTCTGCTTATCTTTCCTCAAAGCCTCTTTACATGTTAGATCTGGCTTTACTCCATGCACTATACTTGCTGCTCTCACATGACCTTTATCCACCTCCACCTCACTATCTGCTCTAACACTCTGGTTCCCCTCCCACTTCAAATGTAGTTTAAACCCCCCGGAGCAGCACTAGCACACCTTCCCGCAAGGATGTTAGTCCCCCTCCAGTTCAGGTGCAACCCGTCCCATCGGAACATGTCCCGCCTTCCCTGGAAAAAGGCCCAATTGTCCAGAAACATGAAGCCCTCCCTTCTGCACCAACACCTTAGCCACGTATTTAGCTGCATTATGTTCCTATTTCTAGCCTCACTAACACGTGGCAGGGGTAACAATCATGAGATTGCAACCCTTGAGGTCCTGTCCTTCAACTTTGCACCTACCTCCCTAAATTTTCTTTGCAGGAACTCCTTCTTCTTCCTATCAACTTCATTGGTCGCTACATGGAGGCAACAGACCTTCCGGGATTCTCGATCTCTTCCACAGAACCTCCTATCTGTCCCCCTAACTATCAAATCCCCTATCACAACTGCTCTCCTCTTTTCCCTCTTTCCCATCTGAGCTGAGGGTCCAGTTTCGGTGCCAGAGACACAACCACTGCAACTCGTCCCTGGTAGGTCGTCCCCACCAACAGTATCCAAAACAGTATACTTATCATTGATGGGAACGGCCACAGGGGTGCTCTGCTGATTCTGTCTATTCCCCTTCTCTCTCCTGACAGTCACCCAACTACCTGTCTCCTGGCTCCTAGGGGTGACTATCTCCCTGAAACTCCTGTTTATTTCTGCCTCTGCCTCAAGAACGATCCGACGTTCATCCAGCTGCAGCTCCTGACAAACCGAGTTAGGTGAATCCGCAAAGTAAGCACAAAGTACACTGCAGATGCTGTGGTCAAATCAAGACGTACAAACAAGCTGGATGAACTCAGCAGGTCGGGCAGCATCCGTTGAAAGAAGCAGTCAACGTTTCGGGGCGAAACCCGTCGTCAGGAGTAAAGAAGGAGGGGGCAGGGGCAGTATAAAGAAGGTGGGGCAGTGTGGAAATTCAATCAGAGGGAATATCAAGGGGTGGGGGAGGGGATAGGCAGGAGAGGTGAAGGAGGAATCTGAGGGGAAAGCACTATGGGTAGTAGAAGAAGGCTGAATCATGAGAGAGGTGATAGGCAGCTAGAAGAGGAGACAGAGTGAAAGTGGGATGGGGGAAGGGAGAGGGAGGGAATTACCGGAAGTTGGAGAATTCGATGTTCATACCAAGGGGCTGGAGACTACCCAGACGGTATATGAGATGTTGTTCCTCCAACAGAATTTTGGCCTCATCATGGCAGTAGAGGAGGCCATGTATGGACATATCCGAATGGGAATGTGAAGGAGAGTTGAAGTGGGTGGCAACCGGGAGATCCTGTCTGTTGTGGCGGATGCTCCGTAGGTGCGTAGGTGCTCCTACGCTCCGCAGGTGCTCGACGAAGCGGTCTCCATGTCTGCGTCGGGTCTCGCTTGTGCGTCTGTTGGGGTAATCTATTGCATCCGGTGCGGCCTCCTCTACATCGGCGAGACCCGTTTGGAGGAACAACATCTCATCTACCGTCTGATTCCTTCTTCATCTCTCCTGCCTATCCCCTCCCTGCTTCCCCTCCCCCACCCCTTGATCTTTCCTCTGATTAGTTTTCCACCCTCCCCCCACCTTCTTTATAGGGCCCCTGCCCCCTCTTTCTTTCGTCCTGACGAAGGGTCTCGGCCCGAAACGTTGACTGCTCATTTCAACGGATGCTGCCCGACCTGCTGAGTTCATCCAGTTTTTTTGTACGTCTAGGTTAATCCGCTGCCTTAATCTGCTCGCTTTTTAAATTCTGTCGCTGCCTCACGGGACGACTTTCACGCGCTTTCGCAGCCGTGCCCCGTTCAAACTGCCGAAGAAAAAAATTGCGACTGATAAACTTGATAGAGTGTTCCCAGTCAGACAGCAGAGTGCGACGTCAGTGGATACTGTAGGAGCTGGATAAAGGGGCTGAAGATTTTGCAGCTGGCATATAATGTGGACCATTGTGAGGGATTGAGGAATGAATGGGGGAATGGGGAGGGATTGGGGAATGAATGGGGGAATGGGGAAGGATTGGGGATTTGATGAGATTGGGGAATGAATGGGGGAATGGGGAGGGTTTGGGGACCATTGTGAGGTGTTACACTTTGCCAGGAATAACCAGGTAGGAATTACACAGTGACTGGTAGGGGATTGTGGTCCGTAGAGAACAGACGGATCTGGGAATATAGTCCCGTACTTCCAGGTAGAGTCATGAAGAGAGCTTTTGGCACGTTGGGCTTCATAAATAAAAGTACTATTAACACGAATTGGAATGTTATGTTGCGGTTATAAAGGAAGTTACTCCAGGACAATCCTGGAGTAATCCACTGAATCAGAAGTAATTCCAGCGAATGCAAGCCCAGAGGCAACAGACATTCTTCATATGACAGGCCGTTCAAACCTGGAACCATTACCGCGAACCTCCTTTAAACGCTCACCGGTCTCAACAGATCCTTTCCAAGATTAGGGGCCGAAATCAGCTCACGATACTCCAAGTGAAGCTTCAACGGTAGTGAAATTCTCACCATTACATTCTTGGATTTATATTCTCGGCCTGATAAAATGAGTGTGAGCATCGCCATTTGCCTTCCTCACCACAGACTCGAACTACAAATTAACCTTTGGGGAATCGACACAACGACTTCCAGGTCCGTTACAACTCCGTTTTTATGCATTTTCCTTCCATTTATTAAATAGTTAACACTTTCATTTCTTCTTCCATACACTTCCCGACACTCTACACCATCTGCCAATTTTTTTGCCCCATACTCCTAAAACACTGATTCAGTCCGCCATTTCGTTTGCCCCCATTACTAAGTCTCCAGCATCATTTACCCACGGCCCGAAATTCACTCTCTCCTCCCTTTTACACGTTTTGTATCTGAAGAAATGCTTGGTGTCCTCTTTTATATCTCTGTCTAGCTTAAATTCGTATTTCATCTTTACCTTCTTAATGACTTTTAGTTTTCAAAAGCTTCCCAGTTGTTTAACTTCCCACATTTCTTCTCAATTATATCCCCTCTCTTAGCCTTTTATGCTGGCATTGACATTCCTGCAAATCTCTTCCTCTTTTGTGATGTATTTATCCCGTGCCTTCCGAATTGCTTCCAGAAGTTCCAGCCATCGCTGCCCTGCCGTCGTCCCAGCCAGTGTTCCCTTTCCAATTGTTCTTCTTCGACCCATAGTTCTTTCCCCTTAGATTCCTCTTCACCTCTCCTGCCTATCCCCTCCCTGCTTCCCCTCCCCCACCCCTTGATCTTCCCTCTGATTGGTTTTTCACCTGGCTTTTCCACCCTCCCCCACCTTCTTTGTAGGGCCCCTGCCCGCTCCTTCTTTAGTCCTGACGAAGGGTCTCGGCCCGAAACGTTGACTGCTCGGATGTTGCCCGACCTGCTGAGTTCATCCAGCTCTTTTGTACGTTTTGATTTGACCACAGCATCTAATACCTTTGAAAATACAGAAAATCTCTTTAAAATCTCTCCAATACCTATGCTGTTCTCGGCAAGGCGCCATCAGATTCGTGACAACCCTTGATAACCTTCCCAACACGGGTTTGGTATCAGGCCGTGTTGTACAATTTAACAGAGGCGCCTGAGGGCGCTTTGCTGTCAGCATCCAGCTTTCTTGCTGATGTTTTTTAAGGACATTGACCTGGCGAGATATAAACGGTGCATTATAACCTAGAATAAGCTGGATTGGGCCATTCGCATACCAAATCGGTCAGTGCAGGTGGACTGTTACCCTGGCAGAGGCACCACACAACGGCCCGATTGACTACCATTCAAACTACGCTATAAATTTACACTAATCATTCTGCACTGATAATAACTGATTTTTCTTAACTTATTTCAGTTAATTTAACGGCGATTGTGATCCTGTCCCGCGGGAATTGCGGTCTGTCCAAATGCATCACTCTCTACCTGGTGTCCATGACAGCAGCTGATCCGATGGTACTAATCGTTATTATTATATTTCAGAAGGTAAATATTCTGTATATGTTTGCTAGTATTTTGCTCGGAAATGCGGTGTGTTCTCCGCTTCATGTCCTGGGTCTCGCATGCTGGGGCTGTTCCGTTTGGTTCACGGTTGCTTTCACTTTCGACCGCTGCGTCGCCATCTGCTGTGAGAAGCTGCGGAACCGATATTGCACCGAGAGAACAGCGACCGTGGTGTTAGCAACAGTGAGTGCAGCGAGTTGTGCCCAGGCCATTCCATTTTACTTTGCAGTGGATCGATGGCGTTGTGTCCCCGTAGCTGAATATTTCACCTCACCCCTGTGGAGAGCTTACCAGGTGTTTGACAGCATCGCAGTACCGTTATTACCAACCTGTTTAATTCTGCTCTTCAATGTTTTAACCGTGAAACGAACTATAGCGACAAACAGAGTTCGCCAACTGCTTCGAAAAAGCAGCGAAAATCATAATGATCCAGAGGTAGCAAACCGGAGAAAGTCAATGATTCTGTTGTTCGTTCTGTCAGCCAATTTTAGATTACTTTGGATGCCCTTTGTCATATATTCTGTGAACTGGCAAATCGAAAGCTATATCTACACAGACAGTTCTTTCAGCAACCCGACCTATATTCTTCAGGAATGTAGTTACATGTTATCGTGTTTGAGTACCTGCACCAACACGTGTATCTATGGACTGACGCACAGAAAATTCAGGGAGGAGCTGAAAAATGGAATGAAGTACGTATTTGTAGCAACGAGGGAGATTTCCAAATAAAATTAATCTTTCTTGCAAATTCAAAATAATTATTTGGCAGAGTATTTGATCTGAGCTACAAGCAACCGCTATTTCTGAATCTCACGATACAACCGATTGCGGGGACAAAGCAACAGGGATTACATTATTGTTATCTTCACGGAAAGATTATTGACTGGAATATTATTGATTTTTTGTCTGTAGCTGATTCCAAGGTATCTGAGCGTTTGAACTGGAATTAATCCGATTTTTTTCAGTAATAGCACTGTTGATAAAATCTCCACGTGGTGTCAAAACATAAATAATTAATAAAAATAAATGCATGTAAAATCGGAGAATTGCAACTTTTGCATCTGTGTTATTGCATTTTTGAGTAATTTATTATCTCTGAGTGTCAGCATCGGTCGGTCACCTCAATATAATAATTGTAGAATGGTTTGGATGATCTACCCTCACAGTATTATGTCCGTACCGAGAATGGCGATGTACCCAAGCTACCTTTGTACTTACCAGTCAGGAATATGAGGTGATCTGGTCGGGTTTGGTCATCGCACTTCAGTAATGCTGACGGCTTTGATGTCAATTAATGAGAGGGACTCATCTGCTGTAATAACTTGTAATAAAAGTTAGAAATCAGCTCCTTTAAACGTATCTATAAGACCGTAATATATAGGAGCACAATTCGGTGATTTTGCCCATCAAGTCTGCTCCGGCATTTCATCATGGCTGATCCAATGTTTCTCACTGCCGTCTCACCGTATCATTCATGCACTGACAAATCAACGATTGATCAACCGCTGTCTAAAATATAATTAAAAAATGCTGGTCTCATCCGCTGCCTGTGGCAATGAATTTCACAAATTCACCACTCTCCGGCTGAAGAAATTCCGCCTCAAATATGTTCGAAAAGCACGGCCCTACTTTCTGAGACTCTGTCTTCTGGACGTAGACCCTCCCACCACAGAAAACATCCTCTCTACCTCCACTCTCTCGTGGTCTTGCATCACTCTAGGATACCCCTGATTCTTCTGAAATCATCAATACAATCCCCGAACCACCAAACGCTATTCATACGACAAGCCATTCATCCTAGAATCATTTTCCTGCACTTCCATTGAAACATCTCCAGCTTCAGCATATTCGTACCAACAGAACGGACTCAAATCTGCTCTCAATACTCCAAGTGAAGCCTTAGTACTGCTTCATAAATCTCAATATTACATCCCTGGCTTCACATTTCAAACCTCGTGAAATGAATGCGAACACTGCATTTGCCTTTCTCTTCACAGACTAAACCTGCAAGCGAATCCTGCGCATTGACTTCCAAGTCCCTTTACACCTCATATTTTTGTATTTTCTCTCCATTTACGAAATAGTCAACCCTTCCATTCATCCAACAAGGAAAGTGGCGATTCACTTTCGAACACTGTATTCAATTTGCCATGACTTTGCCAAATATCCAATACCATCAGAGTCCTTCTACACCCTCAGTACTTTCTTATAACTCTTCATGTCGTCACCTCCTTCAGACATTCGAGGTGAACAATGATTGCTAACATTGCACTGGCCTTCCTCATTAAAAACTCAACCTGCAAATTAACCCTGTGGCTGGTCTCCAAAGGCCCTTTGCATCTTATATGTTTGGCTTATCTCCCCACTTAGAACAAAGTCTGCACTTTTATTTCTTCTACCAAAGTGCATGACCAGGCTTTTTGCAACATTGCATTTCATTTGCTATTTGCTTGCCCATTCTCGTAATCTGCCGGACTCCTTCTCAAGTCTGCCCGCTTCTTCAAACTCCCTGCCCCTCCACCAGTCTTGATCAGATCGGAATTGTATACAATACTCCGGATGTAGCCTAAAACGACTTTCATAGCATTACAGCACAATGTACTCACGAAACTGCTTTGCCCTCTCTCGCACTTGCTCGTGGATTTCTGCAGCATACCCAGCTTGTGCATTAAATGTGATCAACTTTTCCTTGACGGACCACTGCGATTCCACTTTGCCAACCCTGGTGGAGGCCCCGCAACATTTCCACTGGAAACTAGGGGAGGTTATGTTCTCCTCAGGCACCATAGGCAGATCTACCCCACTCGTCGAACCCCTCTGACCCACCTGAGGTCCTGAACAGCAATATCGTAGGGGGAGGGGAAGAAGGGCTAATTCCATTATTACATTGCGACCATAAGACATCGGAGCAGAATTAGGCAGTTCAGAGTTCAGCGTAAATGTATTATCAAAGTGCACATGTACAACTCTGAGATTCATTTACTATGCTATTTAAACAACCACAATTGAATCAATGAAAGACCGCATCAACAGGACAGAAATCCTGAGAGTGGAAAAACAAAAGTGTGTGTAAATACACAAAATGCATGAAAGGCATAATAATAATAACAACAACAACAATATTATTAATAATAATAATACCGAGAACATGAGATGAAGAGGCCTGGAAGGTGAGTCCACACATTGTGGGAACAATTCAGTGATGGAGAGCATGAAGTTGAGTGAAGATATCCCATCTGGTTCAGCAGCCTAATGGCTGATGGGTAATAACTTTCTGAACCAGGAGGTCTGAGTCCTGAGGCCCCCTGTCCCGTCTTCCTTACGGCGGCAGCAAGTCTGACCATCAAACCTCTCAGCGGATTCTCCTGCCGTTCCTTCGTAGCCTTTGATGCCCTGATTAATTTTAAAAAAAATCTACGAACCTGCGTCACGAATATTCCCATTGACTTGTTCTGCACAGCTCTCTGTGACAATGAAATTCACAGATTCACTACCCTCTAGATAAAGATATTTTTCCTCACCTCTGTTATAAAGGGACCTCCATCGATTCTGAGGTTGTGCCCTCTGGTCATAAACCTCCCCACCATGGATAACATCTTTTCCGAGGGTTTTCAAGATGGTGGCGCAGTGAAAGGTCTGCTTTGCTGAGCTCGGCACCGAAACACAGATAATTTCTCATATAAACCTATCTGTTCCAACTTTTTTTCAAAAAATGACCAAGTGTCGTATTTAATAACATGAATATTGAAGGGTATAGTCTTGAGCTGCTTCAACACCATGCCATCGAAAAGTTCTAAAAACGCGGCCAGGGTAGACTGCACACAGCGCTCGCCCGGGGCTGGGGAGCTAGCTGTTCCTAGCTCTACTAACCTGTTGGGCCCTGATTTTCGTCAGCAGGAAGTTACGGAGAGCATATGCAAAATGATGGACGAGAAGCTGCCGCCACTCTCCCTAACACTCCAAAACCACACATTGGAGCTTAAAAATCTTGATATAAGAACGACCGAGGCCGAGGGCCGAGTCTTCGCTGTAGAGATTGTAGCTGATCAGGCCCAGAGCCAGATCCGGGCGCCAGAAAAGCAAGTTCAAAGCCTATCTGTCCGTATCGATGATCTTGAGAACAGAGGTAGGAGGAAGAACATACGGAACATCGATCTATCTGAAGATATAGACGGCAGCCGACCAGTGGAAGGACTGGCTGCCTAATTTTCTTGATTTGAAAAACAAGGCTGGTCGCATTAAAAATGGAAAGAGCTCAGCGTATGCTGGCTCCAAAACTGGGCCCAGTCCAATGCCCTCGACCCGTCCTTGTCCGATTCCATAATTTCGGTGATAAGCAAAGAGTGATGGAGGCTTCGACACGCCGCGGGACCGATGCCCGGGCTTTAATATATGAGGGTTCCAGGTTTATGTTTTTTTCATGATCTTTTGGCAGCCGTTCTTCGGAAGTGCAAAGAATTCGACCAGGTAATGAAGTGGCTGAGAGAAGCCGGAATCCATTAAGTTGATGGACAGTACTCTGAGAGATGGTATATATAATTACCTGGAAAAACAGGGTCTGATTAAGAACAGTCAACATGGATTTGTGCGTGGAAGGTCATGTTTGACAAATCTTATGTGGAATGCTCTGCCCCAGAAGGCAGTGGAGGCCAAGTCTCTGGATACATTCAAGAGAGAGTTATATAGAGTTCTTCTAGATAGCGGGGTCAAGGGATATGGGGAGAGGGCAGGAACAGGGTACTGATTGTGTATGATCAGCCATCATCACAGTGAATGGCGGTGCTGGCTAGAAGGGCCGAATGGCCTACTCCTGCACCTACTGTCTATTGTCTATTGTCTATTGAATTTTTTGAAGAGGTTACTCGGAAAGTTGACGAGGGTAAACCAGTGGATATTGTCTATATGGACTTCAGTACGTCCTTTGACAAGGTTCCACACGGAAGGTTAGTTAGGAAGATTCAATCTTTAGATGTTAATATTGAAGTAGTCAAATGGATTCAACAGTGCCTGGATGGGAGATGTCACAGAGTAGTGGTGGATAACTGTTTGTCCGGTTGGAAGCCGGTGACTGGTGGTGTGCCTCAGGGATCTGTACTGGGTCCAATGTTATCATATACATTAATGATCTGGATGATGGGGTGATAAATTGGATTAGTAAGTATGCAGAGGATACTAAGATAGGTGGCGTTGTGGATAATGAAGTCGATTTTCAAAGCTTGCAGTCAGATTTAGGCCAGTTAGAAGAGTGGGTTGAAAGATGGAAGATGGAGTTTAATGCTGATAAGTGTGAGGTACTATATTTTGGTAGGAATAATCAAAATAAGACATACATGGTAAATGGTAGGGCATTGAAGAATGCAGTAGAACAGAGTGATCTAGAAATAATGGTGCATAGTTCCCTGAAGGTGGAATCTCATGTGTCGTGAAGAAAGCTTTTTGTCTGCTGGCTTTTATAAATCAGAGCATTGAGTATAGGAGTTGGGATGTAATGTTAAAATTGTACAAGGCATTGTTGAGGCCAAATTTGGAGTATTGTGTACAGTTCTGGTCACCGAATTATAGGAAAGATGTCAACAAAATAGAGAGAGTACAGATGAGATTTACTAGAATGTTACCTGGGTTTCAGCACCTAAGTTACAGAGAAAGGTTGAACAAGTTAGGTCTTTATTCTTTGGAGCGTAGAAGATTGAGGAGGGACTTGATAAAGGTATTTAAAATTATGAGGGGGATAGATAGAGTTGACGTGGATAGGCTTTTTCCATTGAGAAAATGCATAGGGAAGATGCAAACAAGAGGACATGAGTTGAGAGTTAGGGGGCAAAAGTTTAGGGGTAACACGGGGGGAATTTCTTTACTCAGAGAGTGGTAGCTATGTGGAATGAGCTTCCAGTAGAAGTGGTAGAGGCAGGTTCTATATTGTCATTTAAAGTAAAATAGGATAGGTATATGGACAAGAAAGGAATGGAGGGTTATGGGCTGTGTGCAGGTCGGTGGGACTAGGTGAGAGTAAGCACTCAGCACGGACTAGAAGAGCCGAGATGGCCTGTTTCCGTGCTGTAATTGGTATATGGTTATTAACGCCAAATCATCTAGTAGTCCATCGATGCTCTGGGAAACCGGTAAGTCGTATGTAACGGGATTAATTATTGGAAGCAAGGCTTACGGCAGCTGAAAAGGATTATATTAAAAAGCCTCCTGCAGCCAAGTTACAGAAAATCACTGCCCTACGCTGTTCACTAAAGTCTTTACTTACACAAGCACCCCACAAAATTGACATTTGCTAAACAACGGTTGTTTGAACATGGTGAAAACAAGGTAGGTATTTGGCTTATTTAGCTCGAACGAGAAATGCCTCTCAGACTATTGCTTCATTTAGAGATGGGACAGGAGTCCTCGCCAGTATTTCTAAAATGATCAAGGTTGTGTTTATTCTAAATTGTATCAATCTGAGCAATGGACAATCTAGGATGGAGTCCTTTTTCTGGAATTTAGATCTCCCAGACATTTCTTCTGAACAAGAGTTCCTCCTCAATGCTCCGTTATCTATACATGAGATACAGGAAGTTGTGAGACAGCTCCGAAGTGGGAAGGTCCCTGGTCCTGATAGGCTCACTAGTGAATTCTATAAAGAGTTCACGGGGTTATTATCAGAGCCCATGCTAAACATGTTCAATCATGCATATAATCGTGGTCTCCAGCCACCATCATTGAGAGAATCTAATATCTCCCTTACGAAAGGAAAGAGCCCTGAAAATTTGCCTCCTAGAGGCCTATTTCATTGTTCATTACACGCTGGAATTAAGGAGATTGAGAGGGGATCTGATTGCAACATATAAGATTATTAAGGGATTGGACAAGATAGAGGCAGGAAATATGTTCCAGATGCTGGGAGAGTCCAGTACCAGAGGGCATGGTTTAAGAATAAGGGGTAGGTCATTTAGGACAGAGTTAAGGAAAAACTTCTTCTCCCAGAGAGTTGTGGGGGTGTGGAATGCACTGCCTCGGAAGGCAGTGGAGGCCAATTCTCTGGATGCTTTCAAGAAGGAGCTAGATAGGTATCTGATGGATAGGGGAATCAAGGAATATGGGGACAAGGCAGGAACCGGGTATTGATAGTAAATGATCAGCCATGATCTCAGAATGGCGGTGCAGGCTCGAAGGGCCGAATGGTCTACTTCTGCACCTATTGTCTATTGTCTATTAAATGTTGACTTTAAAATCATATCTAATACCTTAGTGTTGTGATTAGAAACTATTTTACTTTTATCATAAAAGAGGATCAAACGGGTTTTGTAAAAGGCCATAGATCATCTAACAATATCAGAAGATTAATTAATGTGATTCAGGCATGTCAACAACAGGCAGTGGAAGGATTTGTTGTTGTCTTCGATGCAGAAAAGGCCTTTGAAGGTGTCGAATGGCCGTATCTTTTTTCACCTTAGAACGATTTGGCTTGTGTAATAATTTTATTAAGTGGGTCACGGTTCTTTATAATGACCCTTTGGCTGCGATTCTCACTAATGGTATTAGGTCGGTTAATTTTAGTATTCTGAGGGATAGACGGCAGGGCTGCCCTTTATCACCACTACATTTCACACTAGAGATCGAGCCACTGGCTGAGGCTATTCGGCGAGACCTCTAAATATCTGCTCCAGACATCGGACTAAAGTCACATAAAATTACATTGTATGCGGATGATGTTCTATTTATATTATCAAACCCTGCTATATCAGTGCACCACCTTGTACAATGCATCAATTCATTTAGCGCCTTTTCAGGTTATAAAATCAACTTTAATAAATCAGTGGCTGTGCCTCTGGGGAATCTGCATCAGGTACCCACACCCAGGCTGTTTTCCACTGTAAATAGTTGCAGACAGGTTTTGTTTACTTTGGCATATCTATCACACCTGCTTTTGATCAAGTGTTCAAAGCTAACTTTACACAGTTATTTGACAAAATCAGACAAGATCTTGAGTGATGGAGAACTCTTCCCATTTCTTGGCTTTGCCGAATATCCCTGCTCAAAATGATCCTTCTTCCTCGTCTGCTCTACCCAATAGGAATGATTCCTGTTACTTTTACCCAACAGTCCTGACCAAGAGTCTCGGCCCAATAAGATGACTATTCCTGTCCACGGATGCTGCCCGACCTGTTGATTTCCTCTGGCATGTTGTGCGTCTTGCTTTCACCTCAGCGTCTATAGAGTATTTTGTGTTAAGGATCTTTTCCGTTTCTTTCAGATAAGAGATGGAAAGCAGAAAAAATGACATAATAGTTAACTGATTTCTGTAGTTCTGACATAGAAAAGTGGGTGTTTTTCCTAAGAACATAGAGCAAGTGGAGTCAATATATTGGGCATCAGGTTCACAGTTACAACTGTACACGAAATGAAGCTGCTGGGTACTCGCCATATTATTTTATGTTTGGGCGCAAGGCATGGTTATCCATTGACCGTTGTTTTGGGACTGACGAGGGTGACTTATCCCCGAAGACTTATTTGAAGTATGCGTCTGATATGCGAAGAGAGCTTAAAAGGGCTTATGAATTAGCTGGGGTCACGGAAGCCACGCAGAATCAGGGAAATAAGAGGTACGATCAAAGGGTGAGGCTCTCCTAGCTCATGTCGGGAGACCGAGTCCTCATAAGGAATTTGGGGCAACTGTAAAACGTAAGTTCTCTGACCGCTCAGCGGTTACGCCCCTTGTGGTGGAGAGTCAGATGCCAAACCTACCAACTTTCCGGATGAAACCAGAGGATGGTAATATCCCTGTCAAGATTCTCCATCAGAGCCAGCTGCTGCCATTGGGACAAGAGGAGCAGGTAGACCCAGAGATCGACTTGGAGCCTAACTTAGTAAGAGGTCTCTGCAGAAAAGTGGGGAGACAGCAGGCCGCACAGCAGACGAAGTTAGACCGACCTCCTCCCCCCCCCCCACCCCTGAGACGGGTATCGATTCGGAGGATGAGGACCCTGTTATGTGTTATATGCCGCCTTTCGCTAACTCCCCATTGATTGAAGAAGGCAACAGGCCCTTTTCCCGCTGAGTCAGGTGAACTCGGAGGGGCGCGGGTATCTGTGGGCAGCCTGGGCTGCAGCGGAACTCTGCAGGGGAGGAAGCGGGGCTTGACCACGTGTCAGAGCGGTCGAATTGCAGGTTTGCACGAGTGAGAGGTCGGCGGTGGCCTCGCCAGGTAGACCAGAAGTATCCCCAGTAGTTCTAAACCTGATGAGTTAGGCGAGGGGGTGTGGAGGCCTCCGGATAGGCTGGCCTACATGACACCAGGAGAGCAAAGTGTGAACCCGACTGTTTTCGGGACCTATGTCACTGCCTTGTGCACTTGGATTGGACATTCTGTTTTTCAGGAAGGATTGGCAAATTATCTCAGGATCATGAGGACATGACTAAGTTTGGTCAGCGGACAGTGTAACACGCTGTACGGTTTCACTGCTAACCTAGTGGCCTCTCTGTGATGTTTCACTGCTGTTATGATACCAGCCCCCTCCTTTGTGAGAATTGCAAGAGCCCTAGAAAAGGGGGGGTCAATGACCCAAAAGAGAGAGAGAGAGACAGGCTGAATGGACACAGGAAATGGAAAGACATTCCACTGGGACAAAAGCTGGTGACTGTGGCATTGTTCTCAGGAGACACCTGGGAACTGCAGACGTGCCAACTCGCAGGGACATTGTAAAGCCCTCGGGCAAAGTGGGCTGGTTGAGAGAGAGATTGCACCACCTGCAACCTGATTGACACCTGAGATCCCGTGAGGCAGTATAAAGAAGGGTCTGAAAGAGGACGACCCTCAGACGCACCAAGGAGACACCAAGAAGCACGATAACGCTTCCCGTGGGAACGGGAAGCCATTTTGAAATAAGCCACGTGCGTTAAATTCCGAATGCGGGGTTTGTGGCTGGAACCAACGGAAGATCGCTTTTAACTAACAACGGGGAAGATCGCTCCCCTGATTACACGGATGTAAACGGCAAGTTTTTCCGTTTTATCTCTCTCTCTCTCCAACACGTGAAACCGAAAGCCTGCAGACTTCAGAGTGACTCTTTATATTTCCAATTGGACTCAGTATTATATACCCTAGACAACGAAAGAGCCTATTTCTGATTGATTATGGTTACACCGGTGTTTTAGATTGAGTTTTGACGATTTGAATGTTTTGTATTAACCATACGTTTGTGCCCTTATTGAATAAAACGTTTGAAAATAGTAGCATCCGACTCAGCTGATCCATCTATCTTTGCTGGTAAGTTACCTGGTTACGGGGTTTTCGTAACAAGTGGGGTTCTCGTCTCGGGATTTGACACCAAAAAGGGGGGAGGTCAGTGAATCGGGCTGTAAGTCCAAACTTAAATCTGGTTACGCAGGTAGTCAGACGGGAAACCAGCAAAGATGGATGTGGGTGAATTCATGAGAAACCCGACGGTAGAGGCGCTAGGGAAGGCTACAAAATCAGACTTAGTAAGTTTGGCGCAGGCCTTAGACCTCACAGCGGTGAAGCCAGCAATGAAAAAGCAGGAAGTGCTAAGGGTCATACAACAGCACTACGTTGGGAAGAAGGTGTTTACAGCTGAGGATTTGGAAAATATTCCCGAAAGGAGATTAGTGAGTGGGACAAATCAGGCAGAGTTGGAGAAAGCAAGGCTGGAACATGAGTTTAAAATAAAGCAGCTAGAAATAGACGCAGCTCAGAAGGCTGCAGAGAGAGAAGCCGAGAGAGCCGAGAGGGCAAGAGAAGCCGAGAGAGCCGAGAGGGCAAGAGAAGCCGAGAGGGCAAGAGAAGCCGAGAGGGCAAGAGAAGCCGAGAGGGAAAGAGAGCAGGTGTTCAAACTAAAGCAGCTAGAAGCAGAAGAGAGAGAGAAACAGAGGAACTATGAATTGGAGCTGGACAGGCGAAAACAAGAGCGAAGAACTCAAGGGGGAGAGAAAGAGGGGTTTGATATTAGTCGGGCGTTGAGGTTGGTCCCCCCGTTCGAGGAGACGGATGTTGATAGTTATTTCTTGCTCTTTGAAAAGGTGGCAGAGAATCAGCAGTGGCCCAGAGAGCAATGGGTGGCGTTGTTACAAAGTGTGTTACGGGGAAAAGCACAGCGGGTATATGCCGCGCTGCCCACAGAAAGGGACGGGAATTATGATCAAGTAAAGGAGGCCATTCTCCGAGGTTACGAGTTAGTACCTGAGGCGTATAGACAAAGGTTCCGAAATTTAAAAAGAGGGTGGAATCAAACGTATACCGAGCTAGCCCATGAGAAGGGTGTGCTCTTGAATCGTTGGTGCACAGCTGAAAAGGTGGCCGAGGACTATGGGCGTCTCAGGGAGCTAGTTTTGATTGAGGAATTTAAAAGTTGCGTTCCGGAAGAGATCCGAATGTATTTAAATGAGAGGACGAATCAGTCCATCTCAGAGATGGCTAGGCTCGCAGATGAATATGCCCTAACCCACAAGACAAAGTTTTCCTCGCCAAAAAGTTACCCGAGAGACCGTCGGAATGGTAGGGACAGTCCGCCGGCTAAGGGAGAGACTCCACCGGGAGCTAGCACAAAAAGTGAGGATAACAGACAGGAAACCTGGAGATCTCCTGGTTTAAACTGTTTTAATTGTGGAAAGGTGGGACATATTGCATCAATGTGCTTTGCTCTGAGAAAGGAGCCAGAGAGGGAGAGAGCAGCGATCCCTATCGGGCGTTCAGTGGTAATCAGGACGTTGACAAGAGGGCCCCAGGTAGATGGAGTACCGGAGGGGCGGGAGACATTTAGTTCCGAAGGAACCGTGTCTTTGAGGGAAGGGGACCCCCCCATCCCTGTACGAATTTGGAGAGACACGGGGGCGGAACTATCGTTAATTAGCCGTAATGTGTTAAATTTCGGCCCTCGGACGGGGGAGGTTGCCCTGAGAGGAATCGGGAACCAGATCACGGTCGTGCCTTTGCATAGGGTCTTTCTCGATTGCGAGTTGGTGTCGGGACCTGTGGAGCTAGGAGTCCTGCCGGAGTTACCGGGGGAGGGCGTGGACCTCCTGTTGGGTAATGACCTCGCGGGTGGGAAGATGGGAACCGCCCTGATAGTTGAGGCCCCGCCCATGGAGTCCCCGAGCTATCGCGCATGCGCGGTCACTCGCAGCCTGTCGAGAGCGGCGACTGGGACCGCGCGCAGTTTGAAATTGGCCCAGACGTTTTTACCGACCCTACACCACGAGGGTTCAGAGGGTGGTAAAACGGAAGGTAGTAAAGTAAAATGGGGTAAGGGTAAGGAGATAGCCCTCCCCTTAGTGAAGAGAAAGGTCCTAGAGGTAGGAAATAAAGATGAGAAACGGATAAAGCTGTTAAAACGTCCAGAGTTGGACGTGGTTGATCTGTCTGGTTTGGCAGAATTGTTTGGAGAAGTTGAGAGTCCTAAAGATGTTCTCGATGGTCCCGAGAGTGAAATGAGGGCAGTCTTAGAGGAGAAGGGTACCCTTGCCGTGGAGAAGTCAGCTGAAATGGCCGAGGAGGTTGTTTCAGCTCGCAGGGTTGCGCCTTCCCCAACGGGGGGCTGCCTAGAGAGTAACTGGAAGGATCGGGGGACGTTAGAATTTGAAAAAGGTACGGGTATTGAAAGCCTGGAAGGGGCCAATGTCCCGTTTGAGTGTGTCCAAGATGGGGGCGCACGTGGTGCTGAACCTGGTAACAGAGCTCAGGGGAAGTCTGAGGTGTTTGATTCAGGGGGACGGGGCGGCCGTCCTCGTGAGTCAGATAGACCTGGTTCGGGGAAAAAGGGGTTAACCTTGGGAAGTGTGAGTTCCCAGAGGGTTGTACAGAAGGGGGTCTTCAGAGTTAATGTGGAGTTTACGAATGGGGAGATAACTGTTGTTGTGGAGGGAGACGGGAAATCTGTAATTCCCAAATCAAAGGAAGAAAATTTAAGGTCTGGATTGATGTCAGAAGCAGCAACTAGGCTGCAGAGACAATGGCTTGGTAACACGGTGCCTGCGAATCAATTACAGGTTGATTTGGAATGTAAAGGTGCCCCACACGCTATTGTTATTCAAGAGGGTGCTGTGAAAAGGCAGAATTTGAAATGCTGTCTGAACAAAGCGAGATCGCTTGCGGATCTTAAATTGGAAACTAATAGCATGACGGGTCCTGAAGAGGAAAACGACAAATGGCCTAAAATTAAGGAATTGGGTGGTCTAAGTTTGGAACACGCTGACAAAATAACTCCTATGAAAGGAGCGGGCGAAAGCTTATTTCGCCAGGGTGCCCAAGATCGCCACGAGGGAATTAACCGGAAAAAAGGCGAGGGTTAATGGGGGCGCGATTTTTAAAATAGCAGAAGCCGGTTTTAAGGGATTTTGACAAAGTATGTGAATAATAAAGACAACACCCATGGAAGCTTGACTGTTAAGTTTGAAAGTAGCATAAAAATTTGTCTTTTGCATGAACCTTTGTAGATGTATGTAAGCTAAGATCACACCTCCTTAGTTATGTTGCCGAAGAAAGCAAATAAATAAGGTGGTTATTGAGCTGAAGTTTGATGCTACCAGGCGTTAGTAGGGCACACGAGGTTAAGGTATTAAAGGAAAGGGGCACTGTACTTGTTAACTGTTTAGATGCTGACTTGAATGTATAACTGTATTACTCTGTATTAGATTCAAAATTTCGGTAAGACTGTACCACTCTGGGTTTTAACCGCTGGTAAAAACCTTTTTAAGAGGGGAGGTGTTATGATACCAGCCCCCTCCTTTGTGAGAATTGCAAGAGCCCTAGAAAAGGGGGGGTCAATGACCCAAAAGAGAGAGAGAGAGACAGGCTGAATGGACACAGGAAATGGAAAGACATTCCACTGGGACAAAAGCTGGTGACTGTGGCATTGTTCTCAGGAGACACCTGGGAACTGCAGACGTGCCAACTCGCAGGGACATTGTAAAGCCCTCGGGCAAAGTGGGCTGGTTGAGAGAGAGATTGCACCACCTGCAACCTGATTGACACCTGAGATCCCGTGAGGCAGTATAAAGAAGGGTCTGAAAGAGGACGACCCTCAGACGCACCAAGGAGACACCAAGAAGCACGATAACGCTTCCCGTGGGAACGGGAAGCCATTTTGAAATAAGCCACGTGCGTTAAATTCCGAATGCGGGGTTTGTGGCTGGAACCAACGGAAGATCGCTTTTAACTAACAACGGGGAAGATCGCTCCCCTGATTACACGGATGTAAACGGCAAGTTTTTCCGTTTTATCTCTCTCTCTCTCCAACACGTGAAACCGAAAGCCTGCAGACTTCAGAGTGACTCTTTATATTTCCAATTGGACTCAGTATTATATACCCTAGACAACGAAAGAGCCTATTTCTGATTGATTATGGTTACACCGGTGTTTTAGATTGAGTTTTGACGATTTGAATGTTTTGTATTAACCATACGTTTGTGCCCTTATTGAATAAAACGTTTGAAAATAGTAGCATCCGACTCAGCTGATCCATCTATCTTTGCTGGTAAGTTACCTGGTTACGGGGTTTTCGTAACACTGCTAAGGTAATTGTTTGTCTGTAGCAGCCATGTCTGGGTTATGACTAGAGATAACGGAGCATTTTTACACCGACCGGGATGTTATACTTTCATGTGTGTCTGGGAGCCGGGAATTCGCGGTATTTTGCCAGGGAGAGTTGAGGAGAGAAGACACGAATGGACAGAGTTGGTAGACTGACAGGCACAGTGGACATGGAGCGATGGTTTGAAGGTCAGTGCGAACGGAGAAGGTCGATGGTGGTTGAACGGCCTTATCAGTGGGCTCCAACGTTGCACATTAGACTGCTTCATAAGAATGGACCTTTTTTTTGTTTCTTTACTAACTCGCATATAGTGTACTGTTTGTTATTTCGTGGTACTGTTTTGTACCACACGATCAATGTCTCTTATCATCTTATACACCTCTATCACGTCATTTCTCATTCTCCTCCGCTCCAAGGAGAAAAGGCCGAGTTCACTCTACCTATTTTCATAAGGCATGCTACCCAATCTGGGCAACATCTTTGTAAATCTCCTCTTCACCCTTGCTATAGTTTCCACATCCTTCCTGTAGTGAAGTGGCCAGAACTGGGCCCAAACTCGAAGTCGGGTCTGACCAGATAGCTTTCAGCTGTAACATTGCGTCTCGGTTCTTAAACTCAATCCCAATGTTCATAAAGGCGAGTGCACCTTATGCCTTCTTAACGACGGAGTCATCCTGCGCAGCATCTTTCAATGTCCTATGGACTCGGACCCCAAGATCGCTCTGATTCTCCACACTGCCAAGAGTCTTGCCATTACTACCATATTATGACAACGTAGTTGACCTAATAAAATGAACCACCTCACACTTCCCTGGGCGATCACCAACCTACTGACCTCTGCTGTGCCTACTGTCTTGTTTATTATTTATTGTAACGCCTGCACTGTTCTGTGTACTTTATGCAGTTTGTAGTCTAGTGTAGTTTTTGTGTTGGTTTACGTAGTTCAGTGCAGTTTTTGTATTGTTCATGTAGCACCATGGTTCTGAAAAACGTACAGCAAATGACAATAAAAGCAATTTGACTTCACTTGACTTGACTTGAATAGTATAGAAAATGTAAGAGAAGGAAAAGAAGGAAATCAGGAATGCAAAAAGAAGACATCAGGTTGCTTGGCAGTTAATGTCAATGTAAACACGAAGGCTTTCTACAAGTACATTAAGAGTAAAAGGATAGCAAGGAACAAAATTGGACCCCCAGAAGATCGGAGTGGCCGTCTATGTGTGCAGCCTCACGAAATGGGGGAGATCTTAAAGAGATTTTTGCATCACTAGTTACTCAGGAAACTGACATAGCGTATATGGAAGGAAGGGAAACAATCAGTAGTGTCATGGAACATATAGAGATTAAAGAGGAGGAGGTGCTTGCTGCCTTACAGCGAATAAAGGTAGATAAATTCCCCGGGCCTTGATATTTCCTCGCACCATGAGAGAGACTAGTGTAGAAATTGCAGGGGCCCTGGCAGTATTATGTAAAATGTCCTCAGCCACAGGTGCCGGTACGGAGGATTGATGGGTGTCTCATGTTGTTCCGTTGTTTAAAAAAGGCTCCAAAAGTAAACTAGGTAATTCCATGCCAGTGAGCATGACATCAGTAATAAGTAAATTATTGGAAGGCGTTCTGACAGATCGGATATACAAGGATTTGGACAGCAAAGAGCTGATTAAGCACAGTCAGCATAGCTTTGTGCGTGTTTAACGAATCTTGTAGAGACTTTTGAGGAGGTTACCAAGAAAGTAGATGAAGGAAAGACTGTGGATGTTGTCTATACGTACAAGGTCTCACATGGGAGGTTAGTTCAAAAGGTTCAGACACTAGGAGAGGTTGTAAACTGGATTCGGAATTGGCTGTGTGGGAGAAGATAGAGAGTGGTAGTGGATGACTGCTTCTCAGACTGGAGGCCTGTGACTAGTGGTGTGCCTCAGGGATCTGTGCTGGGACTCTTCTGTTTGTTGTCTATATCAATGATCGAGATGACAATGTGGTAAATTGGATCAGTAAGTTTGCTGATGACACTAAGATTGGAGACGTTGTGGACAGTGAGGAAGGCTTTCAAAGCATACAGAGGGATCAGGACGAACTGGAAAAATGGGCCAGAAAATGGCAGGTGGAACTTAATGCAGACAAGTGTGAGGTGATGCATCTTGGAAGAACAAATCAAGGTAGGACATGCACAGGTAGGGCAATGGTAAGGCACTGAGGAGTGCGGAAGATCAAAGGGATCTGGGAGTTCAGATGCATCAACCCCAGAAAGTGGCGTCACAGATAGACAGGGTTATAAAGAAGTCTTTTGGTATCCTGGCATTCATAAATCAAAGTATTGAGAAAAGGAGGTGGGATGTTTTGTTGAGGTTGTATCAGACATTGGTGAAGTCAAATTTGGAGTATTGTGTGCAGTTCTAGCCGCCTAACTATAGAAAGGATATCATTAATATTCAAAGAGTGCAGAGAAGATTGACTAGGATGTTGCCGGGTCTTCAGGAGTTGAGTTACAGGGAAAGATTGAACAGGTTAGGACTTTATTCCTCGGAGCTCAGAAAATAAGGGGGGATTTGATAGAGGTTTACAAAATTATGAGGGGTATAGACAGAGTAAATGCGAATAGGCTCTTTCCACTTAGAAGAGGAGAGATAAATACACGAGGACATGGCTTCAGGGTGAAAGAGGAAAGGTTTAGGGGGAACATTAGGGGGCACTTCTTGACTCAGAGAGTTTTGGTTGTGTGGAACGAGCCGCCATCTGACGTGGTAAATGCAGGCTCACTCTTAACTTTTAAGAATAAATTGAATTGTTACATGGATGGGAGAGGTCTGGAGGGTTATGGATTTGGTGCAGGTCAGTGTGTTCATTCCAGTACGCGTTGAGTTATATCGTGTATGTCAACATCCGATTAGTTTAGAACCTGGTTTGTACAATTCATTATCCTCCTAGATAACTCATGGATACTTCTGTACAGTGCAGTGGGTGTCGGGTTTGTGTAGGCGTGGTGGTGGGGTTGGAGGTTATGCCAGGGAGATACGTTCAAGTCCCCATCTTATCGATGTTGTAGAAGTTTTCCGTCTCCCGTTTTGTGTCCCACACGATTTTACACTTTTCGCTGTGCTAACAGCGAACCCACTTCATCTACGGTGTAACCTGCTGTCATTACACCGGTCTTACCAACCCAATATGCCACAAATCAGCTCACCTTAACGCTGTTAATTCTGGAATTGGACATGTCCCACTCGGGAAAATGATGAATACTCTCTACCTCATCTATGCCTCTCCTGTGTTATAAAATTCCATCAGGCCTCTCAACTGCCGGCTAACTACCGAGGAAAACAGTCCCAACCCATCCATTCTTTCCTTGCAACCCAAGCCTGCAGTCCAGTCACAGTCAGTGTGAAACTGCAGTGCACTGTCTGCAGATTAATTACATCCTTACTATGGTGTGCTGACCATAACTGCAGATGGTGGTCCAAACGAGATCCAAAAATAATTTACACAAGTATAACACGATATATCAACTCTATGATAAAGGTAAATGTACAGTGCACCTGCCTCAAAATATGGTGTACATGACAGGGAACAGAGGCTCGTCCCTTCTTAATAGAGGTAAGGAGGGATTTCTCAGGCCTGAAGATGATGTAAGTGTGGTATTCATTGTCACAAAGGGTTACTTGTTTGGAGCATATGTGCAGGTGATCAGATTTGTTGGACTTGTGAAAATCATGAAAGTTTCATGAACGTAAGCAAATTTTTCTTTCTAATCTGATAGCTAAATATGATAGACAATGACCGAATGAGTAAAAATAGTTGATATTTCGTGTTTGTTCAGTGGATTGTGACTAATGTGAATAATGGGAGCAGCAACTGATGTAACCGTGTTTCCAACTGCTATAAAAGAACTCCAAGAATCAGTGCATGCAGGCAATTGGGACAATTTGTGCAACTGATCGCTGATACACACAGAAAATGGGATATTCCGCAATTTACAACTTCGCCAGAATTTACTACCCGGTGCTTGCAGCATTCGGTATTCCAGGTAATGTTAATGTTGGATTATGCTCGGGGCATCGCAGATTAACTGTATCTTGATGCGTAACGTGCATATGCTGCCCAGTGCACCTTTTCTGTTATTGTGCTATGATTCTAAATGTAATTCGAGTTAATATAATGATTTCCTATTGTTTCGAGATATGATTGAGGAGTTTGATCCATTTACACACACACACACACACACACACACACACACATATATATATATATATATACACATATATGGCACCATACATGGAGAGGAATAAATATTAGATGTTTCGCGTTGAGTCCCTTCACGAGGACTACATGAGCAAAGTTTGCAAAGATATTGCTTGAGATATCATCCTGACAGTGACAGCAATTATCACCAGGGCAGTCATCAGTAGTCCGTTCTGTCCCAGGATAGTTCTTCCTGAACCTGGGCAGACACGGCAGAGTTCCACTCAGAATACCGTGAACGTTTTATGCAGGGACGGGGAAACTCGAGGAGACTGAGAGAATTAAAAATATATCGTCTGTATGTGATCCATATGGTTTAGGTTTAAGGTGTAAACTGGTTCCATGCAGTGTTACGTAGTGAAATAAATAAATGGTAATACTGTCTCACTCTGTTTTATAATTGTAGTAAATTACATAAAAAGCGGCCACAAGTGCCTCGATAATGAATATTTCAGTTGAGATATGTTGCGATCTGCGATTTAATGTTCGATCAACCTACATGAATTTCTCATCGGTCCTCCCCAATAGCGTGGAAAATGTAGTCGTGCAAATGAAATATGATTTCAAGAGTAGATTGTCTGTCAATTATTTACCAATGTTTCTGCAAACAATAATAGGTTTGTGTTCAAACCGATGGCAGCGGCTAGTACTCCATTACGTTGTAATTTTGAGCGCGACCGTCTGCGGAAGGGAGGGTATAATGTGTGTCCTTTTCTTCTCGCTAGCCATCGAATTATTCGAGAGAATCAGGTGATAGACATGAACTATCGGGAGGTAGTCACCACTAGACAGGAAAAGACAGGTAACTGCGTGACTCTCAGAAGGAAAAATGCACGGCCAGTGGAGAGGAACCTTCTGGACATTCCCCTCAACAATAATCGTACAACTTTAGATAGAATGAGCGGGTATCTCGCACTGAATCTGGTGCAATGGCGAAGAGGAACAGAGAACTGCAGTATTGATAGGAAGTTACTCAGACAGAGGAATGACGATGATGTTCTGTTGCCGCGATAGATATAACAAGTATGTTGCCTCCTTGGGGCCAAGATCAGGGATGTATTTGTCCCAGTGTATTCTCAGGGACGAGGGTGAGGAGCGAGAAATCTTCGTACACATTACCTGCATGTTTTAGGTAGACTAGGTGAGGAGAAACTGAGGAGAGATATGAGGGACATCGGTAAATGGTTGAGAACGGGATTTCCACAACATTATTCACTGAATTTCTGCCTTTACAACGCAGCAGTGAAGCTAATAATAGACGGATTAGGCAGGTGACTGAGTGGCGGAGAGTCAGAAGCAGGCGGCTTGTTACACATTAACTCGAACGGGTTCAATATCTTTGCGGCTGGTTGCGTAGAATTGCTTGAACAGGTTTACACTTGTTGGCAGCGCGATGATAACCAGAGAGATAGTACTGAAATTGCGTAGATCGTTTTTACAAACAGAGGCAATGGCTAGAAATCTTGAAGCAAATCGGAAAGCACATGCTATATAAATCCTAGACTGGAACAAGTATTCTGTAGGAAACATAACAGAACCGTGGCTCACAAGTGATTTCAAAGCCAATAGAAGGGCCAAAGAGAGAAGATACTGTTAATTCATTTAACGTAGTGCCAGTTTGAGCGATGCTGGTTATGTTGAATCAGTACTTCCAACGTTGCTGTGTCTGGAAAGGGACTACAGAACAGATTATTAATGCACATTATTGGATTCAGTTCGATTGTTCTAAGTACATGTACTGAGATACGCTGATAAAACAGCTTGCATACGTTTTTGAATAATACTGGAAATAACTGTCGTGTTTTGATTTAAACATCTGTAGGGTACTAGTCGCAGCCACACAACTAGGTACATTTCTCCATGTATCCAAACCAAGCAAAGAAAAAAAAATCTTAAATATTTCTAAAACATCCTTTTAACCTGTGTCGTTGTTGGTGCTTTACCTTTGATGTAGCAGCTGTCAATGACCTTACTTAATCCTTCATTTTTACCAGGATGCCCGAACGTTTCAATGCCACTGTAGAAAAGAACAAAAAAATATTCGAAAATTAGAGGATTGGGGAACTTTTAAAAATCAACAGAAGACAACTGTAAAAGTCATTCAGTAGGTAAAAGCTAAATATGAAAGTTAAACAAGGATTCAATATGAAAAAAAAACAAAACAGATGTTTCTTCAGATACATAAAGTGCGGGGAAACGGAAATGTCAGGGTCACAAGTCACCTGGACAATATGCACACCAATGTTTCTAAAGAGGATGGATACGTATTGGGGGCATTATTGGTCATCTTTCAATCATCACAAGAATACTCACTGGAGAATTGCAAATTGAAAATTCCTCAAGAGGGGAGAGAGGCGGACAACAGGAAATGTTAAGCCATTTATTCTAATCTCTGTAGTTGGGATGATGTTGGAGGCAGTGGTTCAGGATGTGGTTCCAGGGTACTTGGAGGAACATGAAAAATACAAGGTAGTTAGGGTGGTTTCCTCAATCTTGCCTGACAAATCTGTTGGAATTCCTTCACGAAATATCGAGCAGAATGAAGAAGCGAGAATCGGTTAAGGTTGTGTATGTGGATTTTTAGAAGGACTTTACAAGATGTCATTCATGAGACAGCTTAACAGGCTTCGATCCCGCGGTATTAGATGACATTTTCTAGCGTGAATAGGCAAAGAAAGTACAAAGATCTGGGCGCACAAGGACTTCAGAGACGTTGCGCAGGATTGCCTAAAGATTAATTTGCATGCTGAGTATGAGTATCAGAATACAGGGTGTCATTTCAGAAAAACGAAATGAAGGAATTGTTTCAGCCAGAGAGTAGTGACTCTGTTGGGCTCGTTGCCGGATTGCTGTGGAGGAGCAATCTTTACGTATATTCCAGGCAAAGATTCATATTCTTGATTGGTAAGAGCATGAAGGGGTCTGAGGGAAGGCAACAAATTGGCGCTGAGAAAGGAAGTGAATCAGCTATAACGGAATGGCGGAGGAAATTCAATGTGCCAAATGGCTCAATTGTGCTCCTATGTCTTATGGACTTATTGTCAGTTACGATGACCGTCCAGATCGTTCTTTGCTCACTTTTTCAATTTCAATATGTATCCAACCAACTACGTACTGAAAGTGTGGAAGTTAATGTCCGACCATTGCTTTCAGAGTCATAATGACTGCTCTGTGACCATTTTGATTTTCCACCAATATTTTACTGAATGCACCTATCTAGGCAGGATTACTTTTAATCTCTCATGCAGTATCCGTTCGCAAATTTGCCGATTCGCACTTCATGGGGCACCCAGCATTTGCTCGCTTCGCTGACATCTCTGTTGTTCTAGACAGAGCGCTCAGAGTATGACGTCAGACTTTAACTTTGATGATCTATTTCCATTTGTCAGGTCATCTCCGTCTCCCTGAGGTTGCCCGGCGAGATATTTCACATCTTGCTAGGTCACAAGGCACCACCGCCGTCTCCAAATATCGCCCGATTTCTAATGAAATGTAATCATGACATTTTTGTCGATATACTTATCCAATAATTTCATTTTAAATGTAAGCCAGATCAATAAACGCTTTCCAAGAAGTATTTGAAAGAAGAATTATTACATTATCCACTACCTGTGCCATTCTGGGCAATACGCCATACTATCTACTCCTGCCATCTCTTGTTAACCTTCCCATTCTCAGGTTGATTCCGGCCCTTTCTTCACTACTGACCAGAGGCGCTTGAGGGCGCTGTGCTGCCGGCCTGCAGCTTTCCTGCTGATGGTATCTTTAAGGCGTGAAACTGGCGAGATATAACTGGTGCATTATAACCAAGAATCAGCTTGTTTGGGCCACCCGCATCCCAAATTAGTGGGCGCAAGTGAACTGCAACCCTGGCAGAGGCTTCACACAAAGGTCAGAGCAATCCGGTATAAATTCACACTAATCATTCCGCGCTGATAGTAATTGTGTTTTTATAACTTATTTCAGTTAATTTAACGGCGATTGTGATCCTGTCCCGTGGGAAATGCGGTCTGTCCAAATGCATCACTCTCTACCTTGTGGCCATGGCGGTAGCGGATATCATGGTGGTCATCGTTGTAATTATATTACAGAGGATAAATTATATCTATTTGTATGCTAATTTCTTGCTCGTAAACCCGGCGTGTTCTCTACTATTTATCCTGAGTCTCGCAACCAGCAGCTGTTCCGTTTGGTTCACGGTTGCTTTCACTTTCGACCGCTGCGTCGCCATCTGCTGTGAGAAGCTGAGGAACCGATATTGCACCGAGAGAACAGCGACCGTGGTGTTAGCAACAGTGAGTGCAGCGAGTTGTGCCCTGGCCATTCCAGTTTACTTTGCAGTGGATCGAGGACGTTGTGTCTTCGTAGCTGAATATTTCACATCACCCCTGTGGAAAGCCTACCAGGTATCTGACAGCATCTTAAGACCGTTGGTACCAATCTGTTTAATTCTGCTCTTCAATGTTTCAACCGTGAAACGGATTATAGCGACAAACAGAATTCGAAAGGTTCTTGGAAAAAGCAACCAAAATCGTCATGATCCAGAGGTGGCAACCCGGAGAAAGTCAATGATTCTGTTGTTCGCTATTTCAGCCAATTTTATATTATTTTGGATGCCCTTTGTCGTGCTATCTCTGAACTGGCAAATCGAAAACTATTTCTACACAGACAGATATCTGAGTAAACCGACCTATATCCTGCAAGTATGTGGATACATGTTGGCTTATCTCAGTATGTGCACCAACACCTGTATCTATGGACTGACACAGAGAAAATTCAGGGAGGAATTGAAAAACGGACTGAAGTACCTGTTTGTAGCAACGGGAGAGATTTGCAAATAAAATGCAAACTCGATTATTCCTTCTTGCAAATTCAAAACATTTATATGGAAGATAATTTGATCTGAGCCACAAGCAACTGCTGTTTCGAGATCTCAATGTACAACCGATTAGCGGAAATTGAGAAAGAGGGATTGGTTTATAATTGTCTTCACGGAAAATTATAGACTGGGATATCATCACATTTTCGTCTTTGTCTGATTAGAAGCCATCAGAGCGTTTGAACCGGAATTGCACTGTTCACAAAATCTCCGCGTGGTATAAAAACATACATGGTATTTAAAAAATAAATGCATATAAAAGCAGAAAATTATAATTTTCCCATCTCTCTTATGAATTTTCTTGTGTACTTTATTACCTCTGAGTGTCAGCATCGGTCAGTAACCTCTATATAATAACCGTGAAATGATAGGGATGATCTACCCCTGACTGTACACTGTCCGTACCTGGAATTGCCGAAGTAACAAGGATACTTTTAAATTACCAGTCACCAATGTGAGATGATCTGCAGTGGTTTGGTCAGCGCATTTCGGAAATGCTGACGCCTTTATTGTAAATTCATGCGAGTCACTAGTCCGCTGTTAAGTTTTGGTGATGGAAGGTAGCAATCTATTCATCTAAAATTATTCATGTCCGAAAGATATAGGAGCAGAGTTCGGTGATTATGACCATCGAATCTACTCCACCATTTCATCCTGGCTAATCCAAGGCTCCTCTCAGGCAAAACTTCATTCCATCTCAGTCTATCTTTCATGCCCTGACAAATCAAGCATTTATCAACCACTGCTTTAAATATAATAAAGACGGCCTCTACTCCAATTGTATGTCACTGATTCACCACTGTCCGGCTGAAGAAAGTCGTCCTCAAGTCCGTTCTAAATGCACACCCCTCTGTTCTGAGGCAGTCTTCTGGTCTTAGACCCACCCACCACAGGAAACTTCATCTTCACATCCACGCTGTCATGGTCTTTCAGCATTCAATTGATTTCAATGAGATCATCCCTCATTCTTCTGAATTCTAGTAAACACAGCCCCAGAACCGCCATGTTCTGTTCGTAAGACCAGCCGTTGAATCCTGCAATTATTTTCCTGAGCGTCATTTGAACACTCTCCAGTTTCAGCATATCCTTTCCGAGATAACAGACACAAAACTGCTCACAATACTCCAAGTGATGCCTCGCCTGTGCTTTATGAAGTCTGAACATTACATCTCGTGATTTTTCAAAGTTCATCAGAGTGCCTCCACGAGCTCGTCAGCGACCATTTCCAGAAAGCAGGGAAGCACCCGAACTAGACCAGGTGACTCCCCTACCTTCCAAAACTCACTTTTGTCGTATACACCAATACAAGCAATCCCCGTGTTTCGCTGGAATGCAACTCACATTCTGAACTGTAAACCAAAGGGAAAGAGCAATCAGCCATTCTGTTGTTTGGAAGAGTGGGGCTCACAGGATCACCCCGATGTTTTTACTTGGTTAACTTTTTCCTTCCTTCCTCTACCATACACGCTGTGCCCCTCACTTCTGCCGAATTTCACTGCCATCCATCTTGAACGCATCCTCCTGACCCCTAATATAGATACAGTGCCTCTTGTCCATACCTATCAATCAATGAGCCTTCGCATCCCGCACGTCATTATCCATAATTGCCGCTGTCTTCAACAGGATCCTAACACAAATCGCTTCTTTACCTCTGCTAATCCCCGTCACTCCCCTCTTTATGCAAGGACCACTCTCTTCGTGATTCCTTAGACAATTAGTTCCTTCCCACCCATTTCCCTCCTGGAATGTATCCCTGCAAGCGGAATAAGTACTGCACTTGACCATCCACGACCTCCCTCAGGCTTCCAAACAATCCTTCCAGTTAAGAGAATGCTTCACCTACAAATCTGTCGGGGTCATCTATCCTGTGTCCCTTTGCGGCCATTTCTAAATGGTTGAGACCCGAAATGAATTGAGGGATGACTTTGTCGAGCTCCTTTGTTCCATGTGTAATGCGCAGAATTTCCCACTGGTCGACCATCTTAACGCCATTATCCATTCTGAATCCGACATGTCGGTTCATCCCCTCCTGTAATGCCACGATAAGGCAGTTCTATGATTGTAAGAGCAATACCTGATATGACGTCTATGTACTCTTCAACCTGGCGGAATAAAACTCGATTTCTTTAACCCGATTATTTCCCCCTCCCTCTCCCTTTCTTTATTTTTATTTCCCATTCTCCATTCTGTTTTGCCTATTCTCTTCTCGTACCCTGCCTATCGCCTATCTAGTTCCTCCTCCTTCCCTTTATCCAATGAACCATTCCCATCTTCTATTGGATTCCTTCGTTCTCAACACTTTGCCTTTTCCACCTGCTGCCTCCCAGCTTCTCACCACCGCACTCTCCAATCCTCCCTCATTTTCCCCTCAGCTCTTTTCACCAATCACTTCCTTGCTTGCGCTCCTTCCCCTCCTCCCACATTATCCCTCCAGTTTCTCTCCACTTCTTTTCTAGTGCTGATGAAGGGTCTCGACTGGAAACGTCGACTACGTAGTGCTCTCCGTTTTCGCTGCCTGACCTGTTGAGTTCCTTGAGCACTTTGTGTTTTTCTTTGATCCTTTTGCGAAAATTGTCCATCGTCGTCAGTCATCCATCGGTCATTTAGAAACAGCTTTTCTTTAAATATAAGACCATAAGCCCATAGAACAGGGTGTAGAACTGAGCCATTCAGTCCGTCGAGTCTGCTCCGCCTTTCAATCATGGCTAATCCCCTTTTCTTGCTGTCGTCAGCCCTGCTCCCCGGCCTTGTGCTCGTAACATTTGATTCCCTGACCACTCAAGAACATATCAATCTTTTACTTAAATATACCCAACGAACTGGCCTCCGCAACTGCCTGCGGTAACAAATTCCACAAATTTGCCAGCCTCTGGCTAATGAAATTTCTCCCTAACTCCGCTTTGAATGGATGCACATCCATCCAGAAGCTGTGTCCTCTTGTGTTATACTCCCCCCACCCCGATGGGAAACATCCTTTCCACATACACCCACACGGAGCCCTACAACACTAGTATGTTTTCAAAGAGATCTCATCCCATCCTTATGCATTCCAGCAAGTCCAGACCCAGAGTCATCAAACTTTCCTCATATAATAGCCCTTTCATTCCCGGATATCTTCATTGTGAACTTTCTCCGAGCCCTCTCCAATGCCAGCACATCCTTTCTCAGATATGGAGCTACAGGCCGTTCACCACACTCACGGAGAAGCTTCAACAGTGTCATATAAGGCGTCAGTATAACATCTCTGTTCTTATATTATGGACATTTTGAAATGAGTGGTAACATTGCATTTGTCTTCATCAATCTGGAATCAACCAGCAAGTTAATCGTTAAGGTCATTTGCACAAATACTCCAAATTCCCTTTTGTATTTCAGAGTTTGGATTTCCCACTGTCCCACTTAGTCCCACTGTCCACCTAGTCCCACTGGCCCGCACTCAGCCCATAACCCTCCATTCCTAACCTGCCCATATACCTATCCAATTGTACTTTAAATGACAATACCGAACCTGCCTCTACCACTTCTACTGGAAGCTCGTTCCACACAACTATCACACTCCGAGTAAAGAAATTCCCCCTCGTGTTACCCTTAAACTTTTCCCCCTAACTCTCAACTCATGTCCTCTTGTTTGATCGCCCATACTCTCAATGGAAAAAGCCTATCCACGTCAAATCTACCTATCTTCATCATAATTTTAAATACCTCTATCAAGTCCGCCCTCAACCTTCTACGCTCCAAAGAATGGAACATAGAACATAGAATTATACAGCACATTATAGCCTCTTCGGCCCACAGTGTTGTGCCGACCCTCAAACCCTGCCTCCCATATAACCCCCCACGTTAAATTCCTGATAGAAATTCTTAATGAAGACCTAACTTGTTCAACTTTTCCCTGTAACTTAGGTACTGGTACCCAGGTAACATTCTAGTAAAACTTCTCTGTACTCCCTCTATTTTGTTGACATCTTTCCTATAATTCGGTGACCAGGACTGTACACAATACTCCAAATTCGGCCTTACCAATGCCTTGTGCAGTTTTAACATTACTTCCCAACTCCTATCATCAATGCTCTGATTTATAAAGGCGAACATACCAAAATCTTTCTTCACCACCCTATCCACATGAGATTCCACCTTCAGGGAACAATGCGCCATTATCCCGAGATCACGCTGTCCTACTGCATTCTTCAATGCCCTACCATTTACCATGTATGTCATATTTGGATTATTCCTACCAAAATGTAGCAGTTCACACTTATCAGCATTAAACTCCATCTGCCATCGTTGAGCTCACTCTTCTAACTGGCCTAGATCTCTCTAAAAGCTTTGAAAACCTACTTCATTATCAACAACGCCACCGGCCTTAGTATCATCTGCATACTTACTAATCCAATTTCCCATCATCCAGATCATTAATGTATATGACAAACAAAATTGGACCCAGTACAGATCCCTGAGGCACACCACTAGTCACTGGCCTCCAACCTGACAAACAGTTATCCACCACCACTCTCTGGCATCTCCCATCCAGCCACTGTTGAATCCATTTTCCTACTTCAATATTAATGCCTAACGATTGAACCTTACTAACTACCCTTCCGTCTGGAACCTTGTCAAAGGCCTTGTTGAAGTCCATATAGACAACATCCACTGCTTTATCCTCGTCAACTTTCCTCATAACGTCTTCAGAAAATTCAATAAGATTTGTCAAACATGACCTTCCTCGCGCAAATCCATGTTGACTGTTCCTAATTAGACCCTGTCTAACCAGATAATTATATATACCATCTTTAAGAATACTTTCCATTAATTTACCCACCACTGACTTCAAACTGACAGGCCTATAATTGCTAGGTTTACTCTTAGAACCCTTTTATAACAACGAAACCACATGAGCAATACGCCAATGCTCAGGCACCATCCCCATTTCTAATGACATTTGAAATATTTCTGTCAGAGCTCCTGCTATTTCTACACTAACTTCCCTCAAGGTCCTAGGGAATATCCTGTCAGGATCCGGAGATTTATCCACTTTTATATTCCATAGAAGCACCAGTAATATCTCCTCTTTAATCGTCATATTTTCCATAACTTCCCTACTTGTTTCCCTAACCTTACACAATTCAATATCCTTCTCCTTACTGAATACCGAAGAAAAGAAATTGTACAAAATCTCCCCCATCACTTTCGGCTCCACACGTAGCTGTCCACTCTGATTCTCTAAGGGACCAATTTTATCCCTCACTATCCTTTTGCTATTAATATAACTGTAGAAACCCTTCGGATTTATTTTCACCTTACTTGCCAAAGCAACCTCATTTCTTCTTTTAGCTTTTCCAATTTCTATCTTAAGATTTTTCTTACATTCTTTATATTCCTTGAGCACCTCATTTACTCCATGCTGCCTATATTTATTGTAAATATCTCTCTTTTTCCTAACAATGTTTCCAATATCCCTTGAAAACCATGGCTCTCTCAAACTTTTAACCTTTCCTTTCAACCTAACAGGAACATAAAGTTTCTGTACCCTCAAAATTTCACATCTAAATGACCTCCATTTCTCTATTACTTCCTTCCCAAAAAACAAATTGTCCCAATCCACTCCTTCTGAATCTTTTCGCATCTCCTCAAAGTTAGCCTTTCACCAATCAAACATCTCAACTCTGGGTCCAGTCCTATCCTTCTCCATAATTATATTGAAACTAATAGCATTGTGATAACAGGACCCGAAGTGCTCCCCAACACATACCTCCGTCACCTGGCCTGTTTCATTCCCTAACAGAAGATCCAGCACTGCCCCTTCTCTAGTCGGTACCACTATCATTGCAAGTACTTCCTTTCAATTTACCTTGACCGGAAGCTTTCCCACTCCGCTAAAATACTCCAACGTCAGAGATAAATCAGATTGTTATCACTGCTACCTAAGCATTCCTTTGCCTGAAGCTCTCTAATTGCCTATGAGTTATTAAATAACACCCAAACCAGACTATATGATCCCCTCGTAGGTTTAATGACAAACTACTCTAAAAAGCCATGTTATAAGCATTTCACAAATTCACTCTTCAGTTCAATCACCAGGATGATTTTCCTAATATACATGCATGTCAGCATTCTCATGAACATAATAGCATTGCTCTTTTGGGACGTGTATATAACGGCCATCAGCGTCCTTTTACCCCAGCAGTTTCTCAACTCAACCAACAAGATTCAACATCTTCTAGTCTTATATCACTTATTTCTAATTATTTGATATCATGGTTTACCAGCAGATCAATTTCATCCCCTTTTCCTATCTTCCCATCGCTCTTATACAATGTGTAATCTTGTACATCCAGCTCCGAACTACAAGCATCCTTCAAGCATGATTGAGTGCTGTACCCGATATCATACACGACAATCTGCAGAAGTGCAACAGGATTATCCACCTTATTTTTATACCCCGTGCATTGAATTATAACACTTTGAGCTCTGTATTTGTTACAGTTTTTGATTCGGCATCCCTAATGCACTAATATTTACCCTGCCGTCTGCAATTTTCTACTAACATCTGCCTGCTTGTCCTGACATTCCCACTGCACGCTCTCTTTTCATCTTGACTATTCGTCCTAATCACTTGGTTCCCATCCCCCTGCCGAATTATTTCAATTATTCCACAACTGGTCGAACAAGCTAGCCCGTCAGAATATTGGTCGCTCTTGCGTTCAGTGCAACCCGTTCCTTCTGCCATACCTCCCCCAGAAAACCTCCCAATGTTACAAGAACCTGAAGCCCTGCCCCCTGCACCAGCTTCTGAGACACGAGTGTTTCAACCAAATCATCTTTTTTATACAGTCACTGGCGCATGGCACAGGTAGCAAACCAAAACTTAGTATTCTGGTGGTCCTTATTCTGAGCTTTCTATCTGGCTCTCTAAATTCTCTCTTCATATCCTCTTTGCTTTTCCTTCCTATGGCATTGGCACCAGTATGTACCAAGATATCTGGGTGCTCTCGCTCCCGCCCCCGCCCCATAATGTTGTCGGCGCGATCCGAGATGTTCTTGACCCTGGCATATAACATCCGGGTGCCCCATTCATGTCCACATAATCTGTTGTCTGTACCTGAGACTATCCATTCCTCTATTACGACTGTTCAACTTTTTACCTTCTTTTCCTTCTGCACCACGAATCTATGCTTGCTGCCAATTACTTAACCTCCATGGTTTTACCATGGGAGATTATTCTCCCACAGCAATATTCAAAATGTCAGACTTATTCTTCAGGGTAATGTCCCAGGGGTGCTCTGTGCTATTTGCCTATTCACCATCACATTCTTTTCCTAACATTGACGGGCAACTTAGGGAAACTAATTCCCTATAACAAGAAACGATAATCTTCTCAGACTCCCGTACAAGTTAAAGGTAATCGGACTGCTGTTCCAGATCCCTGACACCGTCTTCAATGAGTTGCAGCTGATGCACCTTACGCAAATTAGTTTCCATGCGAGACTCTGCATGTCCGAGGACTCCATCATCCAGCATGAAGAACACATAACGGGCATTTTATCGAAACTAAGTACATCTAACACAGTAAGAGGAAAGGGAAACCTCACAGAAACTTACTTGGCAACCTACCCAGAGTCAATTCCTTTTCCGACCTGAAGCCTCCTTTGAGCCACACCCTGACACTCTAACAAATAATTCCAGCAGATCTGTCAGGAAAGATGTTCTCTTTAGAAATCTATCCTGACTTTGGCCTATGTTATCATGTGCTGCCAAGTACAGTGGACGCCAACATCCCTGCAATCACTTTAATGAGGCTAACTGACCTATGATTTCATGACTTCTGCCTCCCTTCCTGCTTAATCACTGGAGTGACATTTGCAATTTTCCAGTCCTCTGGTGCCTATCCAGAATCTAGTGATTCTTGAAAGATCATTCTGCATGCCCTAAAATCTGTTTAGTTATCTCTTTCAGAACCGTAGAATGTAGTGAACCTTGTCCAGCTGACTTATTTAACATCAGGCCTTCCCGTTCCCGTGCATCTTCCCCTTAATAATAGCAACTACACTACTTCAAGTCAAGTCAAAACGCTTTTATTGCCGTTTTAACCATAGCTGCTGGTACAGTACACAGTAAAAACGAAACTACGTTCGTCCAGGACCATGGTGCTGCATAAACCAACAGAAAACTACACTAGACTACGTGAAAGAACACAAAGCTACGTTAGACATCAGACCTACACGGGACTACATAAAGTGCATAACACAGTACAATAATTAATAAACGAAAGAATAGGTACAGTAAAGAGCAAATTTCAGTATAATAATAGATGATGTACATGTAAACAGTCTTCTGCATAACCATGCTACCACCCAGTGTCCTCCACAGTGAAGACCGACGAAAATCCTTATTGTTTCTCTACCGTTTCTTCGTTCCCTATCGCTACCTCTCCAGCTTCCTTTTCCAACAGCCTGACATCCATTCTCGTCTCTATTTTATCCTTTATATATAGATTACAAAATAGTATCTTCTTTTATGTATTGGACAACTCTGCTTCGTATTTATATTTTCTCTGCTTTTCTCGGCTCACTTTTAAGTTTTAAGAGTAAACTGGATAGATACATGGATGGGAGTGGTCTGGAGGGTTATGGATTTGCTGCAGTTCGGAGTGTTCATTCCATAGCGCGTTGAGCTATATCCAGTATGTCAGCATCCGATTAGTTTAGAACCTGGTTTGTACAATTCATTGTCCTCCGAGATAAATCATAGATACCTCTGTACGGTGCAGTGGGTGTGGGGGTTTGTGTAGGCGTGGTGGTGGGGTTGGAGGTTATACCAGGGAGATACGTTCAAGTCGCCATCTTATCGATGTTGTAGAAGTCTTCTGTCTCCCGTTTTGTGTCCCACACAATTTTACACTTATCGAAGTGCTAACTCTGTTCATCTACTCAGTTCATCTACGGTGTAACCTGTTGTCATTACGTGGGTCTTACCTACCCAATATTCCACAAATCAGCTCACCTTAAAGCTGTATCTTCTGAAGTTCGACATGCCCCACCCGCAAAAATGATGAATACTCTCTACCTCATCTATGCCTCTCGTGTGTTATAAAATTCCATCAGGCCTCTCGACTGCCGGCTAACTACTGAGGAAAACAGTCCCCACCCATCCATTCTTTCCTTGCAACCCAAGCCCTGCAGTCCAGTCAAAATCAGTGTGAAACTGCAGTGCACTGTCTGCAGATTAATTACATCCTTACTATGGTGTGCTGACCATAACAGCACACGGTGATCCAAACGAGATCCAAAAATAATTTACACAAGTAAAACACGATATATCAACTCTATGATAAAGTAAATGTACAGAGCACCTGTTTCAAAATATGGTGTACATGACTGAGAACAGAGGTTCGTCCCTTCTTAATAGAGGTAAGGAGGGATTTCTCAGGCCTGAAGATGATGAAAGTGTGGCATTCAGTGTCACAAAGGATTACTTGTTTGGAGCATATGAGCAGGTGATTAGATTTGGTGGACTTGTGAAAATCATGAAAACTTCATGAACGCAAGCAAATTTTTCTTTCTAATCTGATAGCTAAATATGATAGACAATGACCCAATGACTAACAATAGTTCCTATTTCGTGTTTGTTCGTGTGACTAATGTGACTAATGGGAGCACCAACTGATGTAACCGTGGTTCTAACTGCTATAAAAGAACTCCAAGAATCAGTGTATGCAGGCAATTGGGACAATTTGTGCAACTGATCGCTGATACAAGCAGAAAATGGGATATTCCGCAATTTACAACTTCGTCAGAATTTACTACCCGGTGCCTGCAGCATTCGGTATTCCAGGTAATGTTAATGTTGGATTATGCTCGGGGCATCGCAGATTAACTGTATCTTGATGCGCAACGTGCATATGCTGCCCAGTGCACCTTTATTGTTATTGTGCTATGATTCTAAATGTAATTCGCGTTAATATAATGATTTAGTATTGTTTCGAGATATGTTTGAGGAGTTTGATCCATGTACAAACACATATATGTATATATATATATATATCATCAGGCACCATCCATGGAGAGGTATAAATATTAGATGTTTCGCGGTGAGACCCTTCACGAGGACGACATGAGCAAAGATTGCAAATATATTGCTTGACGTATCATCCTGACAGTGATAGCAATTATCACCAGGGTAGTCATCAGTAGTCCGTTCTGTCCCAGGATAGTTCTTCCTGGACCTGGGCAGACACAGTAGAATTTCACTCAGAATACCGTGAACGTTTTTTGCAGGGACGGGGAAATTCGAGGAGACTCAGAGAATTAAATATATATCGTCTGTATGTGATCCATGTGGTTTAGGTTTAAGGTGTAAACTAGTTCCATGCATTGTTACGTTGTGAAATAAATAAATGGTAATACAGTTTAATTCCGTTTTATAATTGTAGTAAATTACATAAAAAGCGGCCACATGTACCTCGATAATGAATATCTCAGTTGAGATATGTTGCAATCTGCGATTTAATGTTCAATCAACCAACATGAATTTCTCATCGGTCCTCCCCAATAGCGTGGAAAATGTAGTCGTGCAAATGAAATATGATTTCAAGAGTAGATTGTCTGTCAATTATTTACCTATGTTTCTGCAAACAATAATGAGATTGTGTTCAAACCGATGGCAGCGGCTAGTACTCCATTACGTTGTCATTTTGAGCGCGACAGTCTGCGGAAGGGAGGCTATAATGTGTGTCATTTTCTTCTGGCTAGCCATCGACTTATTCGAGAGAATCAGGTGATAGACATGAACTATCGGGAGGTAGTCACCACTAGACAGGAAGCGACGGGTAACTGCGTGACTCTCAGAAGGAAAAATGCACGGCCAGTGGAGAGGAACCTTCTGGATGTTCCCCTCAACAATAATCATAGAACTTTAGATAGAATGAGCGGGTATCTCGCACTGAATCGGGTGCAATGGCGAAGAGGAACAGAGAACTGCAGTATTGATAGGAAGTTACTCAGACAGAGGAATGACGATGATGTTCTGTGGCCGCGATAGATACACAACATATGTATCCTGCTTGGGGTCAGGATCAGGGATGTAATGGATTTGTTCCAGGGTATTCTCAGGGACGAGGTTGAGGAGCGAGAAATCTTCGTACACATTATCTACATATTTTAAGTAGTCTAGGTGAGGAGAAACTGCGGAGAGATATGAGGGAGATCTGTAATTGTTTGAGAAACGGGAGTTCCACAATAGTAATCACTGAACTGCTGCCTTTACCACGCAGCAGTGAAGCTAATAATAGGACGATTCGGTAGGTGACTGAGTGGCTGAGAGTCAGGTGCAGGGGACTAGTTACACATTAACTCGAACGGGTTCAATATTTTTGCGGAAGGTTGGGTAGAATTGCTTGAACAGGTTTACACTTGTTGGCAGCGCGATGATAACCGGAGAGATAGAACTGAAATTGCGTAGATCGTTTTTACAAACAGAGACGATGGCAATAATTCTTGACACAACTCGGTAAGCACATGATATATATATCCTAAACCGGAAAAAGTATTCTATAGGAAAGATAACAGAACCGTGGCCCACAAGTGATTTCAAAGCCAACAGAAGGGCCAAAGAGAGAAGATACTGAAAATTCATTATACGTAGTGCCAGTTTGAGCGATGCTGGTTATGTCGGATCAATAATTCAAAAGTTGCTGTGTCTGAAAATGGACTACAGAACAGATTATTAATGTACAATATTGGATTCAGTTCGATTGTTCTAAGTACATGTACTGAGATACGCTGATAAAACAGCTTGCATACTTTTTTGAATAATACTGGAAATAACTGTCGAGTTTTGATTTAAACATCAGTAGGGTACTACTCCCATCTACACAACTATGTAGATTTTTCCATTTATCCAAACCTAGCAAAGAAAAAAAATCTTAAACATTTCTGAGACATCCTTTTATCCTGTGTCGTTGTTGGTGCATTAACTTTGATGTAGCAGCTGTCAATGACCTTACTTAATCCTTCATTTTTACCAAGGGTACCCGAACGTTTACATGCCACTGTAGACTGGAACAAAAAATAGTCGAACATTAGAGGAGTGGGAAACTTTGAAAAACCAAAATAAGACAACTATAAAAGTCATTCAGTAGGTGAAAACTAAATATGAAAGTAAAACAAGGGATCAATATGAAACAGAAGCAAAACAGAAGTTTCTTCAGATACATAACATGCGGGGAAACGGAAATGTCAGAGTCACAAGTCACCTGGCCAGTGTGCACACCAATGTTTCTAAAGAAGATGGATACGTATTGGGGGCATTATTGATGATCTTTCAATCATCACAAAAATCTGGATTTTTTCCAGAATACTGGAAAATTGCAAATTGAAAATTCCTCAAGGGGGAGGGAAGCAGAGAACAGGAAATGTTAAGCCATTTATTCTGATCTCTGTGGTTGGGATGATGTTGGAGGCAGTGGTTCAGGATGTGGTTCCAGGTTACTTGGAGGAACATGAAAAATACGACGTAGTTAGGATGGTTTCCTCAATCTTGCCTGAAAAATCTTTTGGAATTTCTTAACGAAATATCGAGCAGGATGAAGAAGGAAGAATCGGCTGATGTTGTGTATGTGGATTTTTACAAGGCTTTTACAAGATGTCATCAATGAGACAGTTTAACAGGATTCGATCCCGCTGTTTTAGATGAAAGTTTCTAGCATGAATATGCTAAGAAACTACAAAGATCTGGGCGTACAAGGACTTCAGAGACCTTGTGCAGGATTGCCCAAAGGTTAATTTGCATGCTGAGTATGTGGAGCGGAAAGCAAATGCGATGTTAGTATTCATTTCAAGAGAACGAGAATATAAAGTCAAAAATGCAATTTTGCGAATTTATGAAGCACAGGTGAGACCTGGTTTGGAATATTCCAAGTAATGTTGGGCACCAAATCTTTGAAGAGATGCAGAAAGTGTAGAGGGTTCAAGGAAGTTTCAGGAACGTGATTCCAGGATTGAACGACTTGTCAAATGAAGAAAGTTTGATTATTCTGACCGATATTCACTGGAATTCAGAAGAATAAGCTGTGAGCTAATCGAAATTTATGGGATTGTTAAGGGCCGCGGTAGTTTGGATGTGGTGAGGATGTTTCCGATGGTGGGAGACAGACACGGCGATACAGATCAAAATTCAGTTGTGTCTTTTCAGAAAGAAGATAAGGAAGAATTGCGTCAGCCAGAGAGTTGTGACTCTGTAGGGCTCGTTGCCGGATTACTGTGGTGGAGCAATATATAACCATATAACAATTACAGCACGGAAACAGGTCATCTCAGTCCTTCTAGTCCGTGCCGAACGCTTACTCTCACCTAATCCCACTGACCCGCACTCAGCCCAAAACCCTCCATTCCTTTCCTGTCCATCTACCTATCCAATTTTGCTTTAAATGACAATACCGAACCTGCCACTGCCACTTCTACTGGAAGCTCATTCCACGTATTTACGTCTATTTCAGGCAAAGATTGAATGGTAAGAGCATGAAGGGGCCTAAGGAAGGCAACAAATTGGCGCTGAGAAGGGAAGTGTATCAGATAGAATGGAATGGCGGAGGAAACTCAAAGGACCAAATGGCCCAAATCTGCTACTACGTCTTTTGGCCTTATTGTCAATTACAATGACCGTCCAGTTCGTTCTTTACTCACTTTTTCAATTTCAATATATATCCAACCAACTACCTACTGAGAGTGTGAAACAATGTCCGACCATTGCTTTCAAAATGATATTGAGCATTTTGATTTCCCGCGAATGTTTTACTGAACACACCTATCTATGTCGGGTTACTTTTAAGCTCTCATGCAGTATCCGTTCGCAAATTTGGCGTTTCGCACTTCATGGGGCATTTGCTCGCTTCGCTGGCATCTCTGTTTTTCTAGACAGAGCGCTTAGCGTATGACGTCAGACTTTAATTTCCATGTGTCAGGTCATCTCCGTCTCTCTGAGGTTGCCTGACGAGCTATTCCACATCACAAGGCACCCCCGCCGTTTCCAAATATCGCCCGATTTCCAATGAAATGCAATCATGAACTTTTTGTCGATGTACTTATAAAATAATTCCATTTTAAATATAATAAACTACAATAAACACTTTCAAAGAAGTATTTGAAAGAAGAATTATTACATTATCCACTACCTGTGCCATTCTCGACAAGACGCAATCCTATCCTTACAGTTCGTTAACCTTCCCATTCTCAGGTTGATTCCGGCCCTTTCTTCACTACTGACCCGAGGCGCTAGAGGGCGCTGTGCTGCCGGCCTCCGACTTTCCTGCTGATGATATCTTTAAGGCGTGAAACTGGCGAGATATAACTGGTGCATTATAACCAAGAATCAGCTTGATTGCGCCACCCGCATCCCAAATTAGTGAAGGCATGTGGACTGCAACCCTGGCAGAGGCTTCACAAAATGGTCAGAGCAATCCGGTATAAATTCACACTAATCATTCTGCGCTGATAGTAATTGTGTTTTTATAACTTATTTCAGTTTATTTAACGGCGATTGTGATCCTGTCCCGTGGGAAATGCGGTCTGTCCAAATGCATCACTCTCTACCTTGTGGCCATGGCGGTAGCGGATATCATGGTGGTCATCGTTGTAATTATATTACAGAGGATAAATTATATCTATTTGTATGCTAATTTCTTACTCGTAAACCCGGCGTGTTCTCTACTATTTATCCTGAGTCTCGCAACCAGCAGCTGTTCCGTTTGGTTCACGGTTGCTTTCACTTTCGACCGCTGCGTCGCCATCTGCTGTGAGAAGCTGCGGAACCGATATTGCACCGAGAGAACAGCGGCTGTGGTGTTAGCAACAGTGAGTACAGCGTGTTGTGCCCAGGCCATTCCATTTTACTTTGCAGTGGATCGAGGACGTTGTGTCTTCGTAGCTGAATATTTCACATCACCACTTTGGAAAGCATACCAGGTATCTGACAGCATCATAAAACCATTAGTACCAATCTGTTTAATTCTGCTCTTCAATGTTTCAACCGTGAAACGGATTATAGCGACAAACAGAATTCGCCAGGTTCTTGGAAAAAGCAGCGAAAATCGTCATGATCCAGAGGTGGCAAACCGGAGAAAGTCAATGATTCTGTTGTTCGCTATTTCAGCCAACTTTATATTATTTTGGATGCCCTATGTCGTTATATCTGTGAACTGGCAAGTCGAAAACTATTTCTACACAGACAGATATCTGAGTAAACCGACCTATATCCTGCAAGTATGTGGATACATGTTGACTTATCTCAGTATGTGCACCAACACCTGTATCTATGGACTGACACAGAGAAAATTCAGGGAGGAATTGAAAAATGGACTGAAGTACCTGTTTGTAGCAACGGGAGGGATTTGCAAGTAAAATGCAAACTCGGTTGTTCCTTCTTGCAAATTCAAAACATTTGTATGGAAGAGAATTTCATCGGAGCCACAAGCAACTGCTGTTTCGTGATCTCAATGTACAACCGATTAGCGGAAATTGAGAAAGAGGGATTAGTTTATAATTGTCTTCACGGAAAATTATTGACTGGGATATCATCACATTTTCGTCTTTGTCTGATTAGAAGCCATCAGAGCGTTTGAACCGGAATTGCACTGTTCACAAAATCTCCGCGTGGTATAAAAACATACATGGTATTTAAAAAATAAATGCATGTAAAAGCCGAAAATTATAATTTTCCCATCTCTCTTACGACTTATTTGTGTACTTTATTACCTCTGAGTGTCAGCATCGGTCAGTAACCTCTATATAATAACCGTGAAATGATAGGGATGATCTACCCCTGACTGTACACTGTCCGTACCTGGAATTGCCGAAGTAACAAGGATACTTTTAAATTACCAGTCACCAATGTGAGATGATCTGCAGTGGTTTGGTCAGCGCACTTCGGAAATGCTGACGCCTTTATTGTAAATTAATGCGAGTCACTAGTCCACTGTTAAGTTTTGGTGATGGAAGGTATCAATTTATTCATCTAAAATTATTCATAAGTCCGAAAGATATAGGAGCTGAGTTCGGTGATTATGGCCATCGAGTCTACTCCACCATTTCATCATGGCTAATAAATGCTCCTCTCAGGCAAAACTTCATTCCGTCTCAGTCTATCTTTCATGCCCTGACAAATCAAGCATTTATCAACCACTGCTTTAAATATAATAAAGACGGCCTCTACTCCAATTGAATGACACTGATTCACCTCTGTCCGGCTGAAGAAAGTCGTCCTCAAGTCCATTCTAAATGCACACCCCTCTGTTCTGAGGCAGTCCTCTGGTCTTAGACCCACCCACCACAGGAAACATCATCTTCACATCCACTCTGTCATGGTCTTTCAGCATTCGATAGATTTCAATGAGATCATCCCTCATTCTTCTGAATTCTAGTAAACACCGCCCCAGAACCGCCATGGTCTATTCGTAAGACAAGCCGTTGAATCCTGCAATTATTTTCCTGAACGTCATTTGAACACCCTCCAGTTTCAGCATATCCTTTCCGAGATAACAGACACAAAACTGCTCACAATACTCCAAGTGATGCCTCGCCAGTGCTTTATGAAGTCTGAACATTACATCTCCTGATTTTTCAAAGTTCATCAGAATACCTCCACGATCTCGTCAGCGACCATTTCCAGAAAGCTGGGAAGCACCCGAACTGGACCAGGTGACTCCCCTACCTTCCAAAAGTCACTTTTGTCGTATACACCAATACAAGCAATCCCCGTGTTACGCTGGAATGCAACTCACATTCGTAACTGGAAACCAAAGGGAAAGAGCAATCAGCCATTCTGTTGTTTGGAAGAGTGGGGCTCACAGGATCACCCCGATGTTTTTACTTGGTTAACATTTTCCTTCCTTCCTCTACCATACATGCTGTGCTCCTCACTTCTGCCCAATTTCACGGCCATCCATTTTGAACGCATCTTCCCGACCCCTAATATAGATACACTGCCTCTTGTCCATACCTATCAATCCATGAGCCTTCGCATCCCGCACGTCATTACCCATAACTTCCGCTGTCTTCAACATGATTCTACCACAAATCGCTTCTTTACCTCTGCTAATCCCCATCACTCCCCTCTGTATGCAAGGAACACTCTCTCCGTGATTCCTTAGACAATTAGTTCCTTCCCACCCATTTCCCTCCTGGAATGTATTCCTGCAAGTGGAATAAGTACTGCACCTGACCATCCACGACCTCCCTCAGGCTTCCAAACAATCCTTCCCGGTTAAGGGAAGGCTTCCCCTACAAATCTGTCGGGGTCATCTATCATGTGTCCCTTTGCGGCCATTTCTAAATGGTTGCTACCCGAAATGAATAGAGGGATGGCTTTGTCGAGCTCCTTTGTTCCATGTGTAATGCGCAGGATTTCCCACTGGTCGACCATCTTAACGCCATTATCCATTCTGAATCCGACATGTCGGTTCATCCCCTCCTGTAATGCCACGATGATTGCAAGAGCAATACCTGATATGACATCTAATTACTCTTCAACCTGGCGGAATAAAACTCGATTTCTTTAACCCGATTATTTCCCCCTCACTCTCGCTCTCTTTATTTTTATTTCCCATTCCCCATTCCGTTTTGCCTATTCTCTTCTCGTAGCCTGCCTATCGCCTATCTAGTTCCTCCTCCTTCCCTTTATCCAATGAACCATTCCCATCTTCTATTGGATTCCTTCGTTCTCAACACTTTGCTTTTTCCACCTGCTGCTTCCCAGCTTCTCACCACCGCACTCTCCAATCCTCCCTCATTTTCCCCTCAGCTCTTTTCACCTATCACTTCCTTGCTTGCGCTGCATCCCCTCCTCCCACGTTATCCCTCCAGTTTCTCTCCACTTCTTTTCTAATGCTGATGAAGGGTCTCGACTGGAAACGTCGACTACGTAGTGCTCTCCGTTTTCGCTGCCTGACCTGTTGAGTTCCTTGAGCACTTTGTGTGTTTTTCTTTGATCCTTTTGCGAAAATTGTCCATCGTCGTCAGTCATCCATCGGTCATTTAGACACAGCTTTTCTTTAAATATAAGACCATAAGCCCATAGAGCAGGGTGTAGAACTGAGCCATTCAGTCCGTCGAGTCTGCTCCGCCTTTCAATCATGGCTAATCCCCTTTTCTTGCTGTCGTCAGCCCTGCTCCCCGGCCTTGTGCTCGTAACATTTGATTCCCTGACCACTCAAGAACATATCAATCTTTTACTTAAATATACCCAGCGAACTGGCCTCCGCAACTGCCCGCGGTAACAAATTCCACAAATTTACCAGCGTCTGGCTAATGAAATTTCTCCCTATCTCCGCTTTGAATGGATGCACATCCATCCAGAAGCTGTGCCCTCTTGTGTTACACGCTCCCCACCCCAATGGGAAACATCCTTTCCACATACACCCACACGGAGCCCTACAACACTAGTATGTTTTCAAAGAGATCTCATCCCATCCTTATGCATTCCAGCAAGTCCAGACGCAGAGTCATCAAACGTTCCTCATATAATAGCCCTTTCATTCCCGGATATCTTCATTGTGAACTTTCTCCGAGCCCTCTCCAATGCCAGCACATCCTTTCTCAGATATGGAGCTGCAGGCCGTTCACCACACTCACGGAGAAGCTTCAACAGTGTCATATAAGGCGTCAGTATAACATCTCTGTTCTTATATTATGGACATTTTGAAATGAGTGGTAACATTGCATTTGTCTTCATCAATCTGGAATCAACCAGCAAGTTAATCGTTAAGGTGATTTGCACAAATACTCCAAATTCCCTTTTGTATCTCAGAGTTTGGATTTCAGGGATTGTATTTCATTTGCCACTTGCTTACCCATTCTCCGAATCTGTCCAACTCCTTCTGCAGCCTTCCTGTTTTCTTAGTACTCCCTCCACGAATTTTCCCATCATCTGCAGACGTGGCAACAAACCCATCTCCTCCATTATCCAAATTATTGATATGCAGCGAAAAGAGAAGCCGTCCCAACACCGATCCCTGCGGAATACCACGATTCACTGACATCCAATCGGAAAAGGAACACTTTATCCCCATTCGCGGCCCATGCCTGTAACTTTACTCGAATACCACGTGCTCTTAAATTGGTAAGCATCTTAATGTGTGGCACTTTGTTAAAGGCCTTCTGAAAATATCAATATGCAACATCCAGTGAATCCTCTGTATCGATCCTACTTTCAATCTTCTGATGTAATTCCAACACGCTCGTCAGGCAAGTTTTCCCCTAACAAAACATCGTAACTTTGTCCTATTTTGTCCTGTGTCAAGTTCTCCACAACCTCATGCTAAACAATTTACTCTGACATCTTATTTCCACTGTCAGTCTAATTGATCTATAATTTGCTTTCTGGTGCCAGCCTAGTTTCTGAAACAGAAGAGCGACATTTGCTATTTTCCTATCCTCCGGAAACACGCCAAACTCCAATAATTCCTGAAAGATCATTGATATTCCTCACTCAATCTCGACAGCTACCTGTTTGAGAACACGAAGGTGCATTCTTTCAGCCTTTGGAACACATTTCCCCTAGTAAATGTAACTGCACTCACTTGTCTTCCCTCAGATCCTTCAATACCTAGCACACTGCTAGTATTTTCCTCAGCAAAATCTGATGCAAAGTACTCATTTATTTCGTATCTCATCTCCTTGTCCCAGGTTATTATTTCTTTGATGTCCCTTTCAGGCAGGCCTACGTCCTCTGTTATCTCCCTTTTATATTTTATATTCTTGACAAAATCTATTGTCCGTTCATATTGATAGAGATTGTTAGCTTGGTTTCAAATTTCATCTTGCCCGCTACTTCTTAATTTGTTGTACGCCCTTTATTTTGTTTTTAAATAAGGTTTGACTTACCTTTAAAGCCAAGTTTGTACTATTTTTTCATCTGAGTATTTTTCATTTGTTTTTAGAATACATCTATCCTGCACTTTACACAATTTCCCAGTAGCTCAAGCCATTACTGCACTACTGTCATCAATAACCATATAACCATATAACAATTACAGCGCGGAGACAGGCCATCTCGGCCCTTATAGTCCGTGCCGAACGCGTACTCTCACCTAGTCCCACTGGCCCGCACTCAGCCCATAACCCGCCATTCCTATCCTGTCCATATACCTATCCAATTTTACTTTAAATGACAATACCGAACCTGCCTCTACCACTTCTACTGGAAGATCGTTCCACACAACTACCACACTCCGAGTAAAGAAATTCCCCCTCGTTTTACCCTTAAACTTTCCCCCCTAACTCTCAACTCATGTCCTCTTGTTTGATCGCCCATACTCTCAATGGAAAAAGCCTATCCACGTCAAATCTACCTATTTTCATCATAATTTTAAATACCTCTATCAAGTCCGCCCTCAACCTTCTACGCTCCAAAGAATGGAACATAGAACAAAGAATTATACAGCACATTACAGTCTCTTCGGCCCACGGTGTTGTGCCGACCCTCAAACCCTGCCTCCCATATAACCCCCCACGTTAAATTCCTGATAGAAAATCTTAATAAAGACCTAACTTGTTCAACCTTTCCCTGTAACTTAGGTACTGGTACCCAGGTAACATTCTAGTAAAACTTCTCTGTACTCTCTCTATTTTGTTGACATCTTTCCTATAATTCGGTGACCAGGACTGTACACAATACTCCAAATTCGGCCTTACCAATGCCTTGTACAGTTTTAACATTACTTCCCAACTCCTATATTCAATGCTCTGATTTATAAAGGCGAACATACCAAAAGCTTTCTTCACCACCCTATCCACATGAGATTCCACCTTCAGGGAACCATAAGCCATTATCCCTAGATCACGCTGTTCTACTGCATTCTTCAATGCCCTACCATTTACCATGTATGTCCTATTTGGATTATTCCTACCAAAATGTAGCAGTTCACACTTATCAGCATTAAACTCCATCTGCCATCGTTGAGCTCACTCTTCTAACTGGCCTAGATCTCTCTAAAAGCTTTGAAAACCTACTTCATTATCCACAACGCCACCGGCCTTAGTATCATCTGCATACTTACTAATCCAATTTCCCATCATCCAGATCATTAATGTATATGACAAACAACATTGGACCCAGTAGAGATCCCTGAGGCACACCACTAGTCACTGGCCTCCAACCTGACAAACAGTTATCCACCACTACTCTCTGGCATCTCCCATCCAGCCACTGTTGAATCCATTTTCCTACTTCAATATTAATGCCTAACGATTGAACCTTACTAAATACCCTTCCATCTGGAACCTTGTCAAAGGCCTTGCTGAAGTCCATATAGACAACATCCACTGCTTTATCCTCGTCATCTTCCCTCCTAACCTCTTCAAAAAATTCAATAAGATTTGTCAAACATGACCTTCCTCGCACAAATCCATATTGACTGTTCCTAATTAGACCCTGTCTAACCAGATAATTATATATACCATCTTTAAGAATACTTTCCATTAATTTACCCACCACTGATTTCAAACTGACAGGCCTATAATTGCTAGGTTTACTCTTAGATCCCTTTTAAAACAACGAAACCACATGAGCAATACGCCAATGCTCAGGCACCATCCCCATTTCTAATGACATTTGAAATATTTCTGTCAGAGCTCCTGCTATTTCTACACTAACTTCCCTCAAGGTCCTAGGGAATATCCTGTCAGGACCCGGAGATTTATCCACTTTTATGTTCCTTAGAAGCGCCAGTACTATCTCCTCTTTAATCGTCATAGTTTCCATAACTGCCCTACTTGTTTCCCTTACCTTACACAATTCAATATCCTTCTCCTTAGTAAATACCGAAGAAAAGAAATTGTACAAAATCTCCCCCATCACTTTCGGCTCCACACCTAGCTGTCCACTCTGATTCTCTAAGGGACCAATTTTATCCCTCACTATCCTTTTGCTATTAATATAACTGTAGAAACCTTTTGGATTTATTTTCACCTTACTTGCCAAAGCAACCTCATTTCTTCTTTTAGCTTTTCCAATTTCTATCTTAAGATTTTTCTTACATTCTTTATATTCCTTGAGCACCTCATTTACTCCATGCTGCCTATATTTATTGTAAATATCTCTCTTTTTCCTAACAAAGTTGCCAATATCCCTTGAAAACCATGGCTCTCTCACACTTTTAACCTTTCCTTTCAACCTAACAGGAACATAAAGTTTCTGTACCCTCAAAATTTCACCTCTAAATGACCTCCATTTCTCTATTACTTCCTTCCCAAAAAACAAATTGTCCCAATCCACTCTTTCTGAATCCTTTCGCATCTCCTCAAAGTTAGCCTTTCACCAATCAAAAATCTCAACTCTGTGTCCTGTCCTATCCTTCTCCATAATTATATTGAAACTAATAGCATTGTGATCACTGGACCCGAAGTGCTCCCCAACACATACCTCCGTCAACTGGCCTGTTTCATTCCCTAACAGAAGATCCAACACTGCCCCTTCTCTAGTCGGTACCACCATCATTGCAAGTACTTCCTTTCAATTTACCTCGTCCGGAAGCTTTCCCACTCGGCTAAAATACTCCAACGTCAGAGATAAATCAGATTGTTATCACTGCTACCTAAGCGTTCCTTTGCCTGAAGCTCTCTAATCGCCTATGAGTTATTAAATAACATCCAAACCAGACTATATGATCCCCTCGTAGGTTTAACGACAAACTACTCTAAAAAGCCATGTTATAAGCATTTCACAAATTCACTCTTCAGTTCAATCACCAGGATGATTTTCCTAATATACATGCATGTCAGCATTCTCATGAACATAATAACATTGTTCTTTTGGGACGTGTATATAACGGCCATCAGCGTCCTTTTATCCCAGCAGTTTCTCAACTCAACCAACAAGATTCAACATCTTCTAGTCTTATATCACTTCTTTCTAATTATTTGATATCATGGTTTACCAGCAGATCAATTTCATCCCCTTTTCCTATCTTCCCATCGGTCTTATACAATGTGTAATCTTGGACATCCAGCTCCGAGCTGCAAGCATCCTTCAACCACGATTGAGTGCTGAAACCGATATCATACACGACAATCTGCAAAAGTGCAACAATATTATCCACCTTATTTTTCTACCCCGTGCATTGAATTATAACACTTCGAACACTGTATTTGTTACAGTTTTTGATCCGGCATCCCTATTGCACTAATATTTACGCTGCCGTCTGCAATTTTCTACTAACATCTGCCTGCTTGTCCTGACATTCCCACTGCACGCTCTCTTTTCATCTTGACTATCCGTCCTAATCACTTGGTTCCCATCCCCCTGCCGAATTATTTTAATTATTCCACAACTGGTCGAACAAGCCAGCCCGTCAGAATATTGGTCGCTCTTGCGTTCAGTGCAACCCGTTCCTTCTGTCATACCTCCCCCAGAAAACCTCCCAATGTTACAAGAACCTGAAGCCCTGCCCCCTGCACCAGCTACTGAGACACGAGTGTTTCAACCAAATCATCTTTTTTATACCGTCGCTGGCGCATGGCACAGGTAGCAAACCAGAATTTAGTATCCTGGCGGTCCTTACTCTGAGCTTTCTATCTGGCTCTCTAAATTCTCTCTTCATATCCTCTTTGCTTTTCCTTCCTATGGCATTGGCACCAGTATGTACCAAGATATCTGGGTGCTCTCGCTCCCGCTCCCGCCCCATAATGTTGTCGGCGCGATCCGAGATGTTCTTGACCCTGGCATATAACATCCGGGTGTCCCATTCATGTCCACAGAATCTGTTGTCTGTACCTGCGACGATCCATTCCTCTATTACGACTGCTAAACCTTTTACCTTCTTTCCCTTCTGCACGACGAATCTATGCTCGCTGCCACTTACTTAACCTCCATGGTTTTACCATGGGAGATTATTCTCCCACAGCAATATTCAAAATGACAGACTTATTCTTGAGGGTAATGTCCCAGGGGTGCTCTGTGCTATCTGCCTATTCACCATCACATTCTTTTCCAAACATTCACGGGCAACTTAGGGAAACTAGTTCCCTATAACAAGAAATGATAATCTTCTCAGTCTCCCGTACAAGTTAAAGGTCATCGGACTGCTGTTCCAGATCCCTGACACCGTCTTCAATGAGCTGCAGCTGATGCACCTTACGCAAATTAGTTTCCATGCGAGACTCTGCATGTCCGAGGACTCCATCATCCAGCAGGAAGAACACATAACGGGCATTTTAACTAAACTAAGTACATCTAACACAGTAAGAGGAAAGAGAAACCTCACAGAAACGTACTCGGCAACTTACCCAGAGTCAATTCCTTTTCCGACCTGAAGCCTCCTTTGAACCACACCCTGACAGTCCAACAAAGAATTCCAGCAGATCTGTCAGGAAAGATGTTCCCTTTAGAAATCTATCCTGACTTAGGCCTATTTTATCATGTGCTGCCAAGTACAGTGGACGCCAACATCCCTGCAATCACTTTAATGAGGCTAACTGACCTACCATTTCATGACTTCTACCTCCCTTCCTGCTTAATCACTGCAGTGACATTTGCAATTTTCCAGTCCTCGGGTGCCTATCCAGAAGCTAGTAATTCTTGAAAGATCATTCTGCATGCCTCTAAAATCAGTTTAGTTATCTCTTTCAGAACCGTAGAATGTAGTGAACCTGGTCCAGCTGACTTATTCAACTTCAGGCTTTCCCGTTCCCGTGCATCTTCCCCTTAATAATAGCAACTACACTAATTTCAAGTCAAGTCAAAACGCTTTTATTGTCGTTTTAACCATAATTGCTGGTACCGTACACAGTAAAAACGAAACTACGTTCGTCCAGGACCATGGTGCTGCATAAACCAACAGAAAACTACACTAGACTACGTGAAAGAACACAAAACTACATTAGACTTCAGACCTACACGGCACTACATAAAGTGGATAAGACAGTACAATAATTAATAAACAAAAGAATCGGTACAGTAAAGAGCAAATTTCAGTATAATAATAGATGATGTACATGTAAACAGTCTTCTGCATAACCCTGCTCCCACCCAGTGTCCTCCACAGTGAAGACCGACGAAAATCCTTATTGTTCCTCTGCCGTTTCTCCGTTCCCTATCGCTACCTCTCCAGCTTCCTTTTCCAACAGCCTGACATCCATTCTCGTCTCTATTTTATCCTTGATATATAGATTACAAAATAGTATCTTCTTTTATGTATTGGACAACTCTGCTTCGTATTTATATTTTCTCTGCTTTTCTCGGCTCACTTTTAAGTTTTAAGAGTAAACTGGATAGATACATGGATGGGAGTGGTCTGGAGGGTTATGGATTTGCTGCAGTTCGGAGTGTTCATTCCATAGCGCGTTGAGCTATATCCAATATGTCAGCATCCGATTAGTTTAGAACCTGGTTTGTACAATTCATTGTCCTCCGAGATAAATCATAGATACCTCTGTACGGTGCAGTGGGTGTGGGGGGTTGTGTAGGCGTGGTGGTGGGGTTGGAGGTTATACCAGGGATATACGTTCAAGTCGCCATCTTATCGATGTTGTAGAAGTCTTCTGTCTCCCGTTTTGTGTCCCACACAATTTTACACTTATCGAAGTGCTAACTCTGTTCATCTACTCAGTTCATCTACGGTGTAACCTGTTGTCATTACGTGGGTCTTACCTACCCAATATTCCACAAATCAGCTCACCTTAAAGCTGTATCTTCTGAAGTTCGACATGCCCCACCCGCGAAAATGATGAATACTCTCTACCTCATCTATGCCTCTCGTGTGTTATAAAATTCCATCAGGCCTCTCGACTGCCGGCTAACTACCGAGGAAAACAGTCCCCACCCATCCATTCTTTCCTTGCAACCCAAGCCCTGCAGTCCAGTCAAAATCAGTGTGAAACTGCAGTGCACTGTCTGCAGATTAATTACATCCTTACTATGGTGTGCTGACCATAACAGCACACGGTGATCCAAACGAGATCCAAAAATAATTTACACAAGTAAAACACGATATATCAACTCTATGATAAAGTAAATGTACAGAGCACCTGTTTCAAAATATGGTGTACATGACTGAGAACAGAGGTTCGTCCCTTCTTAATAGAGGTAAGGAGGGATTTCTCAGGCCTGAAGATGATGAAAGTGTGGCATTCAGTGTCACAAAGGATTACTTGTTTGGAGCATATGAGCAGGTGATTAGATTTGGTGGACTTGTGAAAATCATGCAAACTTCATGAACGCAAGCAAATTTTTCTTTCTAATCTGATAGCTAAATATGATAGATAATGACCCAATGACTAACAATGGGAGCGCCAACTGATGTAACCGTGATTCCAACTGCTATAAAAGAACTCCAAGAATCAGTGTATGAAGGCAATTGGGACAATTTGTGCAACTGATCGCTGATACAAGCAGAAAATGGGATATTCCGCAATTTACAACTTCGTCAGAATTTACTACCCGGTGCTTGCAGCATTCGGTATTCCAGGTAATGTTAATGTTGGATTATGCTCCGGGCATCGCAGATTAACTGTATCTTGATGCGCAACGTGCATATGCTGCCCAGTGCACCTTTACTGTTATTGTGCTATGATTCTAAATGTAATTCGCGTTAATATAATGATTTAGTATTGTTTCGAGATATGTTTGAGGAGTTTGATCCATGTACACACACACACACACACATATATATATATATATATATCAGGCACCATCCATGGATAGGTATAAATATTAGATGTTTCGCGGTGAGACCCTTCACGAGGACGACATGAGCAAAGATTGCAAAGATATTGCTTGACGTATCATCCTGACAGTGATAGCAATTATCACCAGGGTAGTCATCAGTAGTCCGTTCTGTCCCAGGATAGTTCTTCCTGGACCTGGGCAGACACAGTAGAATTCCACTCAGAATACCGTGAACGTTTTTTGCAGGGACGGGGAAATTCGAGGAGACTCAGAGAATTAAATATATATCGTCTGTATGTGATCCATGTGGTTTAGGTTTAAGGTGTAAACTAGTTCCATGCATTGTTACGTTGTGAAATAAATAAATGGTAATACAGTTTAATTCCGTTTTATAATTGTAGTAAATTACATAAAAAGCGGCCACATGTACCTCGATAATGAATATCTCAGTTGAGATATGTTGCAATCTGCGATTTAATGTTCAATCAACCAACATGAATTTCTCATCGGTCCTCCCCAATGGCGTGGAAAATGTAGTCGTGCAAATGAAATATGATTTCAAGAGTAGATTGTCCGTCAATTATTTACCTATGTTTCTGCAAACAATAATAGGTTTGTGTTCAAACCGATGGCAGCGGCTCCATTACGTTGTCATTTTGAGCGCGACAGTCTGCGGAAGGGAGGCTATAATGTGTGTCCTTTTCTTCTCGCTAACCATCGACTTATTCGAGAGAATCAGGTGATAGACATGAACTATCGGGAGGTAGTCACCACTAGACAGGAAGCGACGGGTAACTGCGTGACTCTCAGAAGGAAAAATGCACGGCCAGTGGAGAGGAACCTTCTGGATGTTCCCCTCAACAATAATCATACAACTTTAGATAGAATGAGCGGGTATCTCGCACTGAATCGGGTGCAATGGCGAAGAGGAACAGAGAACTGCAGTATTGATAGGAAGTTACTCAGACAGAGGAATGATGATGATGTTCTGTGGCCGCGATAGATACACAACAAATGTATCCTGCTTGGGGCCAGGATCAGGGATGTAATGGATTTGTTCCAGGGTATTCTCAGGGACGAGGGTGAGGAGCGAGAAATCTTCGTACATATTATCTACATATTTTGAGTAGTCTAGGTGAGGAGAAACTGCGGAGAGATATGAGGGAGATCTGTAATTGTTTGAGAAACGGGATTTCCACAATAGTAATCACTGAACTGCTGCCTTTACCACGCAGCAGTGAAGCTAATAATAGACGGATTAGGCAGGTGACTGAGTGGCTGAGAGTCAGGTGCAGGGGACTAGTTACACATTAACTCGAGCGGGTTCAATATTTTTGCGGAAGGTTGGGTAGAATTGCTTGAACAGGTTTAGACTTGTTGGCAGCGCGATGATAACCGGAGAGATAGTACTGAAATTGCGTAGATCGTTTTTACAAACAGAGACGATGGCAATAATTCTTGACACAACTCGGTAAGCACATGATATATAAATCCTAAACCGGAAAAAGTATTCTATAGGAAAGATAACAGAACCGTGGCCCACAAGTGATTTCAAAGCCAACAGAAGGGCCAAAGAGAGAAGATACTGTAAACTCATTATACGTAGTGCCAGTTTGAGCGATGCTGTTTATGTCGGATCAATATTTCAAAAGTTGCTGTGTCTGAAAATGGACTACAGAACAGATTATTAATGTACAATATTGGATTCAGTTCGATTGTTCTAAGTACATGTACTGAGATACGCTGATAAAACAGCTTGCATACTTTTCTGAATAATACTGGAAATAACTGTCGAGTTTTGATTTAAACATCAGTAGGGTACTAGTCCCATCTACACAACTATGTAGATTTTTCCATTTATCCAAACCTAGCAAAGAAAAAAAATCTTAAACATTTCTGAAACATCCTTCTATCCTGTGTCATTGTTGGTGCATTAACTTTGATGTAGCAGCTGTCAATGACCTTACTTAATCCTTCATTTTTACCAGGGGTACCCGAACGTTTACATGCCACTGTAGACTGGAACAAAAAATAGTCGAAAATTAGAGGAGTGGGAAACTTTGAAAAACCAAAATAAGACAACTATAAAAGTCATTCAGTTGGTGAAAACTAAATATGAAAGTAAAACAAGGGATCAATATGAAACAGAAGCAAAACAGAAGTTTCTTCAGATACATAACGTGCGGGGAAACGGAAATGTCAGAGTCACAAGTCACCTGGACAGTTTGCACACCAATGTTTCTAAAGAAGATGGATACGTATTGGGGGCATTATTGATGATCTTTCAATCATCACAAGAATCTGGATTTTTTCCAGAATACTGGAAAATTGCAAATTGAAAATTCCTCAAGGGGGAGGGAAGCAGAGAACAGGAAATGTTAAGCCATTTATTCTGATCTCTGTGGTTGGGATGATGTTGGAGGCAGTGGTTCAGGATGTGGTTCCAGGTTACTTGGAGGAACATGAAAAATACGACGTAGTTAGGATGGTTTCCTCAATCTTGCCTGACAAATCTTTTGGAATTTCTTAACGAAATATCGAGCAGGATGAAGAAGGAAGAATCGGCTGATGTTGTGTATGTGGATTTTTACAAGGCTTTTACAAGATGTCATCAATGAGACAGTTTAACAGGCTTCGATCCCGCTGTATAAGATGAAAGTTTCTGGCATGAATATGCTAAGAAACTACAAAGATCTGGGCGTACAAGGACTTCAGAGACCTTGTGCAGGATTGCCCAAAGGTTAATTTGCATGCTGAGTATGTGGAGCGGAAAGCAAATGCGATGTTAGTATTCATTTCAAGAGAACGAGAATATAAAGTCAAAAATGCAATTTTGCGAATTTATGAAGCACAGGTGAGACCTGGTTTGGAATATTCTGAGTAATGTTGGGGACCAAATCTTTGAAGAGATGCAGAAAGTGTAGAGGGTTCAAGGAAGTTTCAGGAACGTGATACCAGGATTGAACGACTTGTCAAATGAAGAAAGTTTGATTATTCTGACCGATATTCACTGGAATTCAGAAGAATAAGCTGTGAGCTAATCGAAATTTATGGGATTGTTAAGGGCCGCGGTAGTTTGGATGTGGTGAGGATGTTTCCGATGGTGGGAGACAGACACGGCGATACAGATCAAAATTCAGTTGTGTCTTTTCAGAAAGAAGATAAGGAAGAATTGCGTCAGCCAGAGAGTAGTGACTCTGTAGGGCTCGTTGCCGGATTACTGTGGTGGAGCAATATATAACCATATAACAATTACAGCACGGAAACAGGCCATCTCAGCCCTTCTAGTCCGTGCCGAACGCTTACTCTCACCTAATCCCACTGACCCGCACTCAGCCCAAAACCCTCCATTCCTTTCCTGTCCATCTACCTATCCAATTTTGCTTTAAATGACAATACCGAACCTGCCACTGCCACTTCTACTGGAAGCTCATTCCACGTATTTACGTCTATTTCAGGCAAAGATTGAATGGTAAGAGCATGAAGGGGCCTACAGGAAGGCAACAAATTGGCGCTGAGAAGGGAAGTGTATCAGGTAGAATGGAATGGCGGAGGAAACTCAAAGGACCAAATGGCCCAAATCTGCTACTACGTCTTCTGGCCTTATTGTCAATTACAATGACCGTCCAGTTCGTTCTTTACTCACTTTTTCAACTTCAATATATATCCAACCAACTACCTACTGAGAGTGTGAAACAATGTCCGACCATTGCTTTCAAAATGATATTGAGCATTTTGATTTCCCGCGAATGTTTTACTGAACACACCTATCTATGTCGGGTTACATTTAAGCTCTCATGCAGTATGCATTTGCTCGCTTCGCTGGCATCTCTGTTTTTTTCTGGACAGAGAGCTTAGCGTATGACGTCAGACTTTAATTTCCATGTGTCAGGTCATCTCCGTCTCTCTGAGGTTGCCTGACGAGCTATTTCACATCACAAGGCAACCCCGCCGTTTCCAAATATCGCCCGATTTCCAATGAAATGCAATCATGAACTTTTTGTCGATGTACTTATAAAATAATTCCATTTTAAATATAATAAACTACAATAAACACTTTCAAAGAAGTATTTGAAAGAAGAATTATTACATTATCCACTACCTGTGCCATTCTCGACAAGACGCAATCCTATCCTTACAGCTCGTTAACCTTCCCATTCTCAGGTTGATTCCGGCCCTTTCTTCACTACTGACCAGAGGCGCTAGAGGGCGCTGTGCTGCCGGCCTCCGACTTTCCTGCTGATGATATCTTTAAGGCGTGAAACTGGCGAGATGTAACTGGTGCATTATAACCAAGAATCAGCTTGATTGCGCCACCCGCATCCCAAATTAGTGAAGGCATGTGGACTGCAACCCTGGCAGAGGCTTCACAAAATGGTCAGAGCAATCCGGTATAAATTCACACTAATCATTCTGCGCTGATAGTAATTGTGTTTTTATAACTTATTTCAGTTAATTTAACGGCGATTGTGATCCTGTCCCGTGGAAAATGCGGTCTGTCCAAATGCATCACTCTCTACCTTGTGGCCATGGCGGTAGCCGATCTCATGGTGGTCATCGTTGTAATTATATTACAGAGGATAAATTATATCTATTTGTATGCTAATTTCTTGCTCGTAAACCCGGCGTGTTCTCTACTACTTGTCCTGAGTCTCGCAACCAGCAGCTGTTCCGTTTGGTTCACGGTTGCTTTCACTTTCGACCGCTGCGTCGCCATCTGCTGTGAGAAGCTGCGGAACCGATATTGCACCGAGAGAACAGCGGCTGTGGTGTTAGCAGCAGTGAGTACAGCGAGTTGTGCCCAGGCCATTCCATTTTATTTTGCAGTGGATCGAGGAAGTTGTATCCCCGTAGCTGAATATTTCACATCACCCCTGTGGAAAGCCTACCAGGTATCTGACAGCATCTTAAGACCGTTGGTACCAATCTGTTTAATTCTGCTCTTCAATGTTTCAACCGTGAAACGGATTATAGCGACAAACAGAATTCGCCAGGCACTTGGAAAAAGCAGCGAAAATCATCATGATCCAGAGGTGGCAAACCGGAGAAAGTCAATGATTCTGTTGTTCGCTATTTCAGCCAACTTTATATTATTTTGGATGCCCTATGTCGTTATATCTGTGAACTGGCAAGTCGAAAACTATTTCTACACTGACAGATATCTGAGTAAACCGACCTATATCCTGCAAGTATGTGGATACATGTTGGCTTATCTCAGTATGTGCACCAACACCTGTATCTATGGACTGACACAGAGAAAATTCAGGGAGGAATTGAAAAACGGACTGAAGTACCTGTTTGTAGCAACGGGAGAGATTTTCAAATAAAATGCAAACTCGATTATTCCTTCTTGCAAATTCAAAACATTTATATGGAAGATAATTTGATCTGAGCCACAAGCAACTGCTGTTTCGAGATCTCAATGTACAACCGATTAGCGGAAATTGAGAAAGAGGGATTAGTTTATAATTGTCTTCACGGAAAATTATTGACTGGGATATCATCACATTTTCGTCTTTGCCTGATTAGAAGCCATCTGAGCGTTTGAACCGGAATTACACTGTTCACAAAATCTCCGCGTGGTATAAAAACATACATAGTATTTAAAAAAATAAATGCATGTAACAGCCGAAAATTATAATTTTACTATCAGTCTTAAGTCATTTTTGTGTACTTTATTACCCTCGAGTGTCAGCATCGGTCAGTAACCTCTATATAATAACCGTGAAATGATAGGGATGATCTACCCCTGACTGTACACTGTCCGTACCTGGAATTGGCGAAGTAACAAGGATACTTTTTAAATTACCAGTCACCAATGTGAGATGATCTGTAGTGGTTTGGTCAGCGCATTTCGGAAATGCTGACGCCTTTATTGTAAACTATTGCGAGTAACTAGTCCGCTGTTATGAATTGGTAATTGAAGCATTCTATTCATCTAAACTTATCCATGAGTTCGGTGATTATGGCTATCGAGTCTGATCCACCATTTCATCATGGCTAATCCAGGGCTCCTCTCAGCCAAAATTTCACTCCGTCTCAGCCTATCTTTCATGCCCGGACAAATCAAGAATTTGACAACCACTGTTTTAATTATAATAAAGGCGGCCTGTACTCCAATACAATGCCACTGATTCACCACTGTCCGGCTGAAGAAAATCCTCCTCAATCCGATCTAAATGCACACCCCTCTCTTCTGAGGCAGTCTTCTGGTCTTAGACCCACCCACCACAGGAAACATCATCTTCACATCCACTATATCAGCATTCGATAGATTTCAATGAGATCATCCCTCATTCTTCTGAATTCTAGTAAACACCGCCCCAGAACCGCCATTGTCTTCTCGTAAGACAAGCCGTTGAATCCTTCAATTTTTTTTCCTGAACGTCATTTGAACACTCTCCAGTTTCAGCATATCCTTTCCGAGATAACAGACACACAACTGCTCACAATACTCTAAGTGATGCCTCGCCAGTGGTTTATGAAGTCTGAACATTACACTCTTTACTTTCCAGTCCTCTTGAAATGAGTGCTAAAATCGAATTAGGGATGGGGAGAAGGAGAGAGCGGGAGAAAGGGAGGGAGAGGGGGAGGGAGAAGCAGAGGTAGAGGGTAGGATGAAGGAAAGGGAGAGGGTTCATTCCATACTTTCAAATCTTGTGAGTGTGCGGGGTTCATTCTGGACCTTCCAATCTCTGGTACTGTGCGAGGGTGTGGAGTTCATTCTGTACCTGTCTGTCTCTGTTACAGTGTGAGAGTCTGGGTTTCATTCTGTACCTGTCAGTCTCTGGTACAGTGTGCGTGTGGGTTTCATTCTGTACCTGTCAGTCTATGATACAGTGTGAGAGTGTGTGGTTCAATCTGCACCTGTCAGTCTCTAGTACAGTGTGATTGTGTGGTTCATTCTGTACCTGTCATTCTTTAGTACAGTGTGAGTGTGTGGTTTTATTCTGTATCTGTCAGTGTCTGTTACAGTGTGAGAGTGTGGGTTTCATTCTGTATCTGTCAGTCTCTGTTACAGTGTGAGAGTCTGGGTTTCATTCTGTACCTGTCAGTCTCTGGTACAGTGTGAGAGTGTGGGTTTCATTCTGTACCTGTCTGTCTCTGTTACAGTGTGAGAGTCTGGGTTTCATTCTGTACCTGTCAGTCTCTGGTACAGTGTGAGAGTCTGGGTTTCATTCTGTACCTGTCAGTCTCTGGTACAGTGTGAGTGTGCGGGGTTCATTCTGTATCTGTCAGTCTCTGTTACAGTGTGCGTGTAGGTTTCATTCTGTACCTGTCAGTCTATGATACAGTGTGAGAGTGTGTGGTTCAATCTGCACCTGTCAGTCTCCAGTACAGTGTGAGTGTGTGGTTCATTGTGTACCTGTAATTCTCTGGCACCGTCTCAGTGTGGGGTGTTCATTTTGCACCTGTCAGTCTCTAGTACAGTGTGATTGTGTGGTTCATTCTGTACCTGTCATTCTCTAGTACAGTGTGAGTGTGTGGTTTTATTCTGTATCTGTCAGTGTCTGTTACAGTGTGAGAGTGTGGTTTCATTCTGTATCTGTCAGTCTCTGTTACAGTGTGAGAGTCTGGGTTTCATTCTGTACCTGTCAGTCTCTGGTACAGTGTGAGTGTGTGGGGTTCATTCTGTATCTGTCAGTCTCTGTTACAGTGTGCGTGTAGGTTTCATTCTGTACCTGTCAGTCTATGATGCAGTGTGAGAGTGTGTGGTTCAATCTGCACCTGTCAGTCTCCAGTACAGTGTGAGTGTGTGGTTCATTGTGTACCTGTAATTCTCTGGCACCGTCTCAGTGTGGGGTGTTCATTCTGCACCTGTCAGTCTCTAGTACAGTGTGATTGTGTGGTTCATTCTGTACCTGTCATTCTCTAGTACAGTGTGAGTGTGTGGTTTTATTCTGTATCTGTCAGTGTCTGTTACAGTGTGAGAGTCTGGGTTTCATTCTGTACCTGTCAGTCTCTGGTACAGTGTGAGTGTGTGGGGTTCATTCTGTATCTGTCAGTCTCTGTTACAGTGTGCGTGTAGGTTTCATTCTGTACCTGTCAGTCTATGATGCAGTGTGAGAGTGTGTGGTTCAATCTGCACCTGTCAGTCTCCAGTACAGTGTGAGTGTGTGGTTCATTGTGTACCTGTAATTCTCTGGCACCGTCTCAGTGTGGGGTGTTCATTCTGCACCTGTCAGTCTCTAGTACAGTGTGATTGTGTGGTTCATTCTGTACCTGTCATTCTCTAGTACAGTGTGAGTGTGTGGTTTTATTCTGTATCTGTCAGTGTCTGTTACAGTGTGAGAGTCTGGGTTTCATTCTGTACCTGTCAGTCTCTGGTACAGTGTGAGTGTGTGGGGTTCATTCTGTACCTGTCTGTCTCTGTTACAGTGTGAGCGTCTGGGTTTCATTCTGTACCTGTCAGTCTCTGGTACAGTGTGAGAGTCTGGGTTTCATTCTGTACCTGTCAGTCTCTAGTGCAGTGTGACTGTGTGGTTCGTTGTGTACCTGTAATTCTCTGGCACCGTCTCAGTGTGTGGGTTTCATTCTGTAGCTGTCAGTCTCTGGTACAGTGTGAGTGTGTGGGGTTCATACTGTACCTATCAGTCTCTGGTACAGTGTGAGCGTATGAAGTTCGTGCATTTTTTTTGCATTTTGTTCCATAACTCTGGCATTGAATCGTCATATATATTTACTTATATTTTTGTTGAAACTACATTTTTCACAATTGTGTTAAACTGATACATATTTTCTCTACAGACTCGACAGTTTCAATGAAGCTGGTTGTATTGGAATAGTATTTCAAAGGTCATTGAGTCGTAAACGGGAACATCAATCGCCAATATATTTGCATACAACTGTTATTATTTTACATTATTCAAGTCTATTCAGTTCTTCCGGTGTCCATGGGTAAAGAGGTACTGTACTGAGACACAGTGTAAAAAGGACTTGCAGACTATGAATACAAATTCCATTCCGCTTGCAACAATAGAATGCAAAATAAAGTGGGGATTCCTCCTCCGAATTTTATTGTCGATGTGTCTGTATCTCCCTGCGGTGTAATGATCAAGACTGTCCACAGTGTTTGAGGTTTGGCCAGATTTCTGTTTCTCTCGTTCCAACTGAGTTCCCTTGTTTAGCATTTAGTACCTTCAACCAATGACGTCAAATCTTCATCGATTCTTCACTGACCGGGCGAACCGACCGTGATTGAATTTTTTGAAGATGTGACTAAACGCATTGATGAAGGAAGCACAGTAGATGTAGTGTATATGGATTTCAGCTAGGCATTTGATAAGGTACCCGATGCAAGGCTTATTGAGAAAGTAAGGAGGCATGAGATCCAAGGCGACATTGCTTTGTGGATCCAGAACTGGCTTGCCGACAGAACGCAAAGAGTGGTTGTAGACGGATCATATTCTGCCCGATCGGTCACCAGTGGTGTGTCTCAGGGATCTGTTCTGGAACCCTTACTCTTCGTGATTTTTATAAATTACCCGGATGAGGAAGTGAAGGGACGGGTTAATAGGTTTGCTGATGACACAACGGTTGGGGCTGTCGTGGATAGTGTGGAGGGCTGTCAGAGGTTACAGCGGTACATTGATAAGACACAAAACTGTGCTGAGAAGTGGCAGATGGAGTTCAACCCAGTTAAGTGTGAAGTGGTTCACTTTGGTAGGTCAAATATGATGGCAGAATATTGTTTTAATGGTGAGACTCTTGACAGTGTGGAGGATCAGAGGGATCTTGGGATCCGAGTCCATAGGACACTTAAAGCATCTGCGCAGGTTGACTCTGAGGTTCATTGGGAGAATGTTCCCAATGATGGGTGAAACTAGGACTAGGGGGCATAATCTTAAAATAAGGGGATGCTGTTCCAGGACTGAGATGCGGAGAAATTTCTTCATTCAGAGGGTAGTGGGGCTGTGGAATTTACTGCCCCAGAGATCTGTGGAAGCTACTACACTCAATAAATTCAAAACGGAGATAGACATTTTCCTGGATAAAAATGGCATTAGGGGATACAGTGAGCGAGCAGGTAAGTGGACATGAGGCTAGGTTTAGATCAGCCATGTGAACTCCTGGACCAGTTTTCGATAGCCTGGATGGGTCGGAGAGGAATTTTCCAGATTTTTTCTCCTCAATTGGCAACTCGGTTTTTTTTCCCCGGGTGATCACATGGGTTTGGGCGGGATGAATAATAAAATAAAATGGGCGGCATGGTGCCCTGTTGGTTGGCACTGTTGCCTTGTCGGATTCGGTGAAAACTAGAGTTAAGATTGGATCAACCATGATCTTGTTGAATGGCGGAGCAGGCTTGAGGGGCCGATTGGCCTACTCCTGCTCCTACCTCTTATGTTCTTATGTTCTAAGAAGGCGTATGGTGTATTGGCCTTCATCAATCGTGGAAATAAATTTCGGAGCCGAGAGGTAATGTTGCAGCTATATAGGACCCTGGTCAGACCCCACTTGGAGTACTGTGCTCAGTTCCAGTCACCTCACTACTGGAAGGATGTGGAAGCCATAGAAAGGGTGCAGAGGAGATTTACAAGGGTGTTGTCTGGATTGGAGAGGGTGCCTTATGAGATTTGAATGAACTCGGCCTTTTCTGCTTGGAGCGAAGGAGGGTGAGAGGTGAGCTGACAGAGGACTTTAAGATGATGAGAGGCATTGATCGTGTGGATAATCAGAGGCTGTAGGCTGTATTGTGCTGCTGAATCTTTTAGTGTTTCTGTGTTACTAAGTCCCTAACTTCGAGATTAGGCCTCATGCTTTCCAGGGTCCCTTTGCCCCTCTGTATTTCTTCACTTTCCGCCATTTGTTATGTATCCCGTGGCCTTGCTTAGATACTCTGCCTGAATAGCCTGATTTCCCCATAGACATGTACCCTCTAGATTTAAAGAGAACAGTTACCCATTATCTATCTACGACCTCCAGATATCTCAAACATCTCAAGTGATCTCAAACATCACTTTACCTCCCTACGTAACAAGAAAATGAATTCACACAAATGCAATTGCAATATTAATTCATATCTAAAGGGGAAAGATATGTCAATATTTATCAATATTTGAAAATGTAATTCGGCCCCTGTCGATATCGCTGTCTAACTTGTTCGTTGCACTGAAGCTCAGTTGTGGTCTTGTGCACGATAAGTAGGTGGACGCTGTGCGTTCCAGTGTCTGCGTATAAGGGGACCCTGAGATCAGCAAAGCAGCGTGTTCTGTTCATTTGCGCACGTTGCGCGCGCGATCTGAGCACCTTTGCCAAAGTGACATGGTCGCTCGGAACTCTCCAACACCAGGGTGCTGTTCCCCAGTGGACTGATCAGGAAGGAGACATAATGCTGGTTCCACCGAAAGTTCTTTCCCAGCCTCGGAAAAGGACACATTGGCAGAATCGCACTCCGTGAATGTAATCGCGTTTCCTGTAAAACATTCCCACACAACTGCAGTGGAGCCGCTACACTGATTCCGGGATTGGTGAGTGATGCTCCTGGAATCTGGGAAAGACACTGACTGCTCCTCATTCAGGAACAAAATATGCTTTCTAACCGTGCACTCGGGCTTAGTCTCAGAAGGACTTAATTGTCGTGGACAGGACCCTGACCCTGACCACTGTAACCTCCCTGTCTCCCATCGCCTCTTTCCTACTGTTGCCACCCATGTTTGCAAACAACAGTATCCAGCTTGCCTTTGGTGCATGGAAGGAAATCAGTGCCGTCATATTTTATTCCCAGCATCCAACCCTAATCCTGTGACCTGCTATCTGAGTTCTTCAAAGTCAGAGCAGCTCAGTTTTTAAGCAAGATCCTCGGACAGTCAGCCCGAGTCCACTGACAAAATCGGTGGCGTTTGTCTGTAACTGATTCTACAGAAATCTTTATGTTGAAAACGAAAGAAAGAAATCCTGGTAGTTGCTCTGTGTCCATTCCCCACTGCAACCACCCCCTCTTTACGGGGGTGTGGGCGGAGTGATGACTCATCAGGGCACAGAAGCAGCAGTGACACAGTGCTGGCTCTTGGACAGAGAAGAAGGGAACATTCAAGTCGTGTGGTAGTTATAGGAAAGTCAGTAGTTAGTGGAGACCGACAGGAGATACTGTGGCCGCAAAAGAGACACCGGGATGATGTGTCGCCTCCCGGATGCTATGGTCCAGGGTGCATAGGTGCAGTTCCGGGATATTGTCAAAGGGAAAGGTGAACAGACAGATGTCCTGGTGCCAATCGGCACTACTGACATTGTCAAACAACGAGAAGAGATCCCACACTGAGTATACAGAGTTAGGAAAAGGGAGGAGCTTAGGAGAATTAATGTCGCCCAACGGCGACTCCTTTGCTTGCATCTTAGAAAAAGCAGAGTTACACGCTGACTTCGGTTTTTTTGCAGGAATGGGAACCGCTCTCGACGTTTCACGGCTGCCCGTTATTCAGCACGCCAAGGGCGCGGCCGAAGAGCTTCGCTCGCTTTCGGAGGTCCGACATTTCGTGGCTCTGGAGACCGGGCGATCGAAGGTCGGTGTCTGGGCAGGAGGTCGGTGTGTCGTGGAAGTCGTTACCTGAGATCTCTGGGCACAGAGCTCGGAAAAAGCGAAGCAACGGACTTTTTATATCGCAAGCTAGTGGGTTAGTTGACATTTTTTCCTCTCGCTGTGAAGTAGAGACATCGCTTTCTCCCTTATCAATAGAGCCTGTGGTATGTCGGATACCGGGAAAATAACTGGTCTGTGGAGTACTGCTAGTCTGTATCTTTGCTGTTGCTTTGCTGCGCGCTTGAGTGCACGGTAGTGGGTGCCAGTGCTCTTTTTTTGCTGGTGGAGGGAGGAGGGTCGTGGCTTGAGCCGCTTACGCGCGGGAGCGACGAGCGTTGATGGGGGGGGTGGAGCTTTGGGATTCTAACATTTAACTGTCACTCATTCTTTGGAGACGCTCCTCTGTTTTTCGTGGATGGTTGCAAAAAAAAAGCACATTTCAAGATGTATATTGTATACATTTCTCTGACTTTAAATGTCCTGTACCTTTTAACCTTTGGAAGAGGCTGAAGAGAAGGACCTCGAAGGAAGTAATCTGCGGATTACTCACGTTGCCACAGGTTAGTGCAGGTAGGAATGGTATGATAACATGGATAAATAGGTGGTTACGGAGATAATGCTGGTTTGGAGAATTTCAGGTTTTCTGGAGAAGGAATGATTTGTACAAGAGGAACGGGTTGCACCTGAACCGGAGAGGATCAAATACCCCGGCTGGTAGGTGTGCGAATGCTACTAGGTTGCGGGTCTGAGCGTGTGAGAGTGATTTTAAGATTGTGATGTAAGTGGCAGGGAACTGGAGCACCCGATCAGCATGTGAAGTATTGGACAGGAAGGTAGATGTCAGGGAAGGTGTTGATAGGGAAAATTGAATTAACAGGCATGGTGAGACTGGGAGTTTGTAGTTTGTTTATTTTAATGCTAGATTATTACGGGTGAATATGATGTCCACTCTCCATTGCTCCCGAGAAAATAGTACAGGTTGATCCTACTGCCCACATCGAATATGCCTTCTATTCTGGCGAGCATCATTGTAAACCTCGTCTGCACCATTCCAAACACTCTATATCGTTCATACAATGGAGGGAACATATTTGAATGCAATACTCTGAATGCAGCTTAAAAAGTTCTATACAACTGCATTATAACTGACTACTTATTGAAATCAGTGTCTTGATTATTAAAATATGTATCCACTTAACTTCATTACCACCATATCAATTGGTGTGGCCTCTTTCAGGGAGCTATGCCATTGGATCCCTTGATCCCTCTGTACCAGAATGACTGGCCTTTTATGTCTGAACTCCCAACTTGCAATGGCTCATTTCAGGTCTTGTTAAACTGAATTTTCAATTTTCCTACCCAGATCTGCCAATTTGCTATCATCTTTAGATTTTAGCCAATCTTTCTGCTGATTCCTGAAACATTTCTGGTCCTCTGGTCTACCTTCCTTTCTGGTCACTTAGCTTGCAGTAGATAATTCTGAATTTGATATTTTCCTTGACCACAGATGGTTCACCTTTCCCCTGAATCACGCTGTTTAAATGAAATTAATGTCTGCTCAGTGTTATGATTCAACTGTTTAAACATCTACCACAGTTCACCGCCTGACCTGCTCCTGAGCCTGTTCACACTGTCCAACCCAGACAACTCCACCATCACACCTGTTCAAGTGGTTTTATTTAGGTTGACGACTTTGCTCCTGGACCTGGATGTTCACCATCAGACTGCGTCTGGAATTTTCCTCTGTTGTGTACGCTTCGTCCTCGAGATCCTGCACCAGATGTTATCTTATTAATTGCACAAACTCATTGGAAACAACACATCTGCAACAACCTGCTCTTGGATCGTTTCTGTAACACACCACCCGAAGACACGGTCCCTGACCTCTCCACAAATTCCTCTTCTACTGAATGTTGCCACTCTGATTAATTTAATCAATGTATGGATTAAATCACTTATGCCACATATAGTTCACCTCCCACCTCCCTTTGATATTTCCTCAGTTGTGTTTGCCCCATTGAGAGTGAACTCCTGAGAGGATGAGAGAGCACTCTCACCTAGGTCTCCATTTCCCTACTTTTCTTTATTTCCACACAGCCTCTTTCCCAAACACCGTCCCTGCATCTGTATCCACCCTCTCCATTACGCAGTGAACAAGGACAAGCTCCTCCTTTCCCTTTTGCCGAACATTGGATTTCCCGGACTACAGTGATCCCCTCCCGGTCACTCTCTAACCTTCTCCTTGCAATAACTGCTAGATGAAACACGGTTGTTACTATTTGCTCCGACAACTCCACTATCCTGTTACAATTCCTCAATTTGTTCAGATAAAGACCACCAAGCTTTAATACGCTTACACTTTTTGTTTACCCATATCAGGTTCTGACATCAAATCTGCTGATATTCTGCAGCTTCATATTACTTTGATTTTCTTTTCCCGTCAGTAACTGGCGGAGCGCACAGCTGCACAGCAACAGGCCGTTCAGCCCAGGATTTCTGTATTGACCATGTCGTCAAGGTAATCCACATCTTAGAGAAAGACGGTGGAGACATATAGAGGTGAGTTTGGAATGCTGTTTCTTTGCAGTAAGAGAGGGCCAGCTCTATATTCTTAGTTGACAACTTGATTGGATAACTAATTGGCAATAACCAATAAAAACAGGTGAGATTCAAGCGAAGATGCCATTTTGGGAATGGTCGGTATCAAAGTGAAGAACGGAGGCTTTGACTAAAGGAGGCAGTGGCTGGGAGGATCTGTTAAGGTTTCTTTAATTCATTATTGCACAGGTAAAACAGTGGGAATGGATCGCAGAGATATGCTGTGCTCCTCTTGCAGGATGTCAGAAGTCAGAATAACCTCTATTATTCCTGATGCCTATACTTGCGAAAACTGCATTTAACTGTATTTCTTTACAGACTGTGTTAGGAAACTGGAGTTGGATGACCTTTGGATCATTCAGAAGACCGAAGAGGTGATAGATAGGAGTTAAAGAGAGGTAGTCACACCAATGCTGTAGAAGGAAGGTAGCTGACTGACCATTTGGAATGGGAAAGGGAGTATGATATGTTAAGAAGGCAGAAGGAATTAATTTAGTTGTCCATTTGATTATAAACTTAATTGTTTCAGTACAATATTGTGGTCAAATTACATGCTTGATGTATTTCCCCTTGAACTGTAAGTCTGCATGTATAGCTGTATCGTTTAGATTGCCCTGCCCCAGGGAAACAGACAGGGCCATCTACCATTAACCAACTGGAGGGAGCGCTCAAGGACATCTCCAATTCTCACTGTTACAGCTGAAGTTTTCCAGCTGCTTTTAAAGGGCAACGATCATACTAGTGCCCAAGAAAAGCAGTGTTAACTGATTGCTCGTCGTGTGCTGTCTGTACGCACATCGCCTTCCCATGGCCTTCCGATCAGTAATTAGCCATAATTAAAATGGACCTTGCCATTGGAGCTCAAGACAACTCTTCCGTCAGTAGCATCTGAGCAGTCCCCAATCTGCTATGGATAAGTCTAACATCCCGCATCCCTTGCGTTCTTCTGGGCTTTAGGTACCTGCTCATGGACACCTTTAGAAGTTTATTTTAGTGCTATACATTACTACAGCATGTTTTATTCATAAAATGTTTAATTAAAAAAGGGAGGAGGACGTGGCTTGTCAAGAGCAGGGGAGATCCCAATCCTATGTCATACGGTACAGGTCTATGACACTGCTCATTGTCACGGGAGCCAATAGAAGCACCTCTGACAAAAGTTGCCTAATTTTCTCTGTCAAGATCACCACCTTAACTTTCACGGCCTTGTTCCATCTTTCAACAGCCACTGTAGATTTATTATGGTAAGAGCAGATGATATATGCTAACATTGCGAGGCAGCTGTCATTTCGTTACCGAGTTTCATTTGAAGCATGACCTATTCTCACTTGACATCTTCTCAGGTATTCTAACCCAGAGAATAACTTCTCAGTTAAAAAATGGCGATACGGCTTCATTTCTACGATTTCTACACACAGGGAAAACACAGGCCCAATAACAAGTATTTAATTTACCAGTAAATTTTGAAATAGAATCGAGAGCCTTGATGCGGTTATCTGCAATCACGTGCAATAATGTTCTGCTGTAGCCACGGTTAGTCATCTTATCATTCCCATTAGTATACGCCGTACACTTTATAATCGCATTTTCCCGAGTTCTGGAAGCAGTGAGCAAAACGCATCAATTCCATGTCCTCGCCGTTAGGTGCATTGTCTGAGGCATAATATCAGGACATTATGCCAGGATTTAAAAAAAAAATCGATAAAGCAAAAATGTTCCACTAACTGAGCACAACAAGAGGAAGACAGGTGTGTCGCTTCATATGATTCTGAGATGAGATCTCCGCGTATCTCACTAAATTATATCCAGCGTCAGACTGGAAGGAAAAGCCCTCACGAAAAATGTGACACGCGGTCTTACATCAGGTGGCATTTTGGACAGGCATAATTATAATTTTACAAGTTCGGTACTGTTCGTGAAATTAAAAAAAATATAATATCAACTACGTAGTCGACGGTGGAGCTGCTTGTTAACCGAGATGCCTTGACGCTGATAGTATCTTCCAGACTAATGGCTAGGCTGTCCGAAAGCAAAACGATTCCCACACTGACATCTCCGTCGAAACTCCTATCGTGCTCATCGACCAGTCCCCTTCACATCCCATTCTCTTCGAAATACATGATCATTTTGCTATTCCCTTCCTTACTGACGATTCAAACTGTAACGCAGCCATTAGGGATCCCACAGATGGACTTCCGCGACCCTCTACATCTTCGATGTCTGAACTCGCCCTGCGTGTATAAAATAGCTCACGCTTTTATTCCTTCTAGTAACTTGCAAGACGTTAACTGCCTTGCACTGTATTCTACGCGCAATTTTTGTTTGACTATTCTCCCAATCTGACCAGGTACTGCTGCTGATACTGTGCATGATCAGCGGTACACCACATCCCCCCCCCCCCCCACCCGCTCCCCGTGCACCGACCTTGTCTGCCAGATTTGGCTCAAAGTAATTGATTCTGTCATCTAAATGCAACATGAAACTGAACCTATTCTGCTTGTGTGTGAATCATGTCCTTTCATGTCCTACTATCCATGCAGCTATCTGAGAACTCTTAAATGCCACCATCGTAAATGTTTCCACTATTCTCCACGGCTGTGCGTGCCAGCCACCGACCACTCTCAACGTAATGAAATAATCTCGCCCCGCACATCTTTAAACTTACCCTCCCTCACACATTAAACCTGTGACGTCTGATAATGCGCATGCTTCACTCGGGAAATAACGCTCACTGTCTTCCCCATCTATGTCTCTCATATTTTACAAAATGCTGTCAGACCTCTCCTCAGCCCGCTAACCACCGATAAAAACAGTCATCACCCAGCCAGTCTTGCCTTCTAATGCAAGCCCTCCATTCCAGGCAATATCCATGCGAACTTTTGCACCATTACCAACTGGTTTACATCCTTCCTACGCTATTGTGAGCAGAGTTGCTGTCAGTGATCCAATTGCGACATAATAAATAGTTCATACAAGTATAACACGGCAATCCAACACGGTCAATGTCTCTGTGATGACGAGAGAAATGCCGCGAACTTCCTTCACCATCTGTTCGGCAAGGCACGGAAAAGAGGGACGTCCATTCCGTAAAGAGATGAGGAGGAATATCTGAGTGTGGTATATCTGTAGTATTCATTGGTACAAACGGTTGTTTCTACAGGTATTCGGATTTGTTGAAATGGTGAGATTTTGGGGCACGCAATCAAATAACTCTTTGAAAATTTAACTACCTCATGCTGTCGCCAGAAGCACGAACGGCATTGGAAAGACAAGGCAACGACGGAAGAGTCCCTTCCAAGGAAGGCTCATCGCACATTTCGGACACATGGAACTCAGTTCATCTTATTGATACACCTGATATGGGCAATGTTAGAATTGATCGGTAGTTGAAGGAGATAACAGTTGTTTTCCAAAAGGAAATGAAGACTATACTGGTAAGATGTAGGTTGAACGACCCCAGCATTGCAAAACAGAACTACACGGATTCTCTGCACTAAATATGTTCCTAAGCATCATCAAATGTTTATCCTTCTAATTCTCCTTGAAGAGCTAAATACGATGGAAAATGACACAATGAGAAAAAATAGTTGACTCTGCGTGTTTGTTCAGTGGATTGTGTCTGATGTGACGAATGGGAACACTAACTGATTTAAGCGTGGTTTCCACTGGTGTATAAGAACTCTTCGAATCAGTGCATGCAGGCAGTTGCGATAATTTGTAAAACTGAATGCAGCTTCAGGTAGAAAATGGGATATTCCGCAATTTACAACATCGTCAGAATTTTTTGCCCAGTGGTTGCTGCACTCGGTGTTCCAGGTAATGTTCTGTCTTTTGTGTAACTTCCTCTTGATTCCGTGGCGCACAGGCGGTCCAGAGCATTTTTATTATAAACTAACGGAAAGGTGTGTGTGTGTGTGTGTGTGTGTGTGTGTGTGTGTGTGTGTGTGTGTGTGTGTGTGTGTGTGTGTGTGTGTGTGTGTGTGTGTGTGTGTGTGTGTGTGTGTGTGTGTGTGTGTGTGTGTGTGTGTGTGTGTGTGTTCCACGTGGTTTGGGTTACAGGTGCAAATTGATACATAACCTCTGCAGTATTATCCAGTGAAAGATATAAATGGTGAACTAGTTTCACGCCGTTTTATAATTGAAGTTAAATCACAGTAAATGTGACCAATATCCGAGGTACCTCGATCCTGAATAGGTCAGGTGAGTGACTTTAGTATCTGTCAATGGATGTTCAATCAACAAACATTATTCTTTCACGCGAGTCCTCCCGGATAGCGGAGAAAACAGTTATTCGAATGAAATATGATTTTTAAGAGTCATCTGTCTGTCAATTATTTACCTGATTCTCCAACGAAGAATAGGTTTGTCCTCAAACCAGCTTCTGTGGCCATCGCTTCATAACTTTGCCGGTTCCAGCCGGACCGTTTGCTGAACTGAATACTTTAGTACGTGTCCTATTGTAATGATCTTCCTGTTTGTTGACTGCTTCTTTTCTCATTTTCATTTTAACTATTCAATCAACTATTTATTGAGCGCGTGGAATTTAATGTTCGGGCTAGACTATCAAATTGATATTGACTTTCTATCAATGCGTGCATTTCTGACGATTATTTCCCTGATTACGACTGTCTCGGCCCTTTTGATGTCTCATGCGGTACCCATTCGAGGTTTGGCATTTTTGTCTTCGAAGGGTATCCAATATATAGACCGCCTCGATGGTCCTCTTGATGGCGCACGTAGAGTGCCTGTCTCACTATAAAATTCATTCATGACATTTTTATTGTAATTATCCAGTATTTGCATTTTAATTGGAAGCCAAATATCTGAGCCCTTTTTAAAAAAATGTGTGATTATGTCATATCGTCTAAAATTAAAACCAATCTCTTCACCGTCTGGTCCGTTTTCCGCCATGGTATCAAGGGCAACTCTTGATAATCTTGCTTTCCGGGACTGGCCTCCTGCCCTTTATAGTGCCGCCTGAGGACACACCGCCGTCAGCTTCTGGCTTTCCTTCTGATGGTTAACTACCGGGTGTGAAACTGGTGATGTGTAAATTGTGCTTTATAACGTGGAGCCAGCTTGATCAGGCCATCGGAATCCTATCTCGGTCAGTTCAAATGGACTGTTACCCAGACTCCAAACAATGGCCCGATCGACTATTAATCACAGGACACAACATTCGCACTATTCATTCTGCGGTAACTGATAGTATTTTATTTTAATAATCTATTTCAGTTAATGTAACGGCGATTGTGATCCTGTCCCGCGGGAAATGCGGTCTGTCCAGATGCATCACTCTCTACCTGGTGGCCATGGCGGTAGCCGATCTCATGGTGGTCATCTTTGTTATTATATTACAGAGGATAAATTATATCTATTTGTTTGCTAATTTCTTGTTCGTAACTCCGGTCTGTTCTCTGCTACTTGTTCTGTGCCTCGCAACCTGGGACTGTTCCGTTTGGTTGACGGTTGCTTTCACTTTCGACCGCTGTGTCGCCATTTGCTGTGAGAAGCTGCGGAACCGATATTGCACCGAGAGATCAGCGACTGTGGTGGTGGCAACAGTGACTGCAGCGTGTTTTGGCCAGGCTATTCCATTTTTCTTTGCAGTGGACCGATGGCGTTGTATCATTGCTGCTGAATACATCACCTCACCCGTGTGGAAAGCCTACCAGGTATTTGACACCATCGCAACACCGTTATTACCAATCTGTTTAATACTGATCTTTAACATTTCAACCATCCAACGGATTATAGCTACAAATAGAGTTCGCCAGGTACTTCGGAACAGTAGAGAAAATTGTGATGATCCAGAGGTCGCAAATCGGAAGAAGTCAATGATTCTGTTGTTCGCACTTTCAGCCAATTTTATATTATTTTGGATGCCGTCTGCAGTACATGCTGTGAGCTGGCAAGTCGAAAACTATTTCTTCACAGACAGATATTTGAGCAAACCGACCTATATCCTGCAGGTAATTGGGTTTATGTTGTCTTCTCTCAGTACCTGCACCAACACCTGTATCTATGGACTGACACAGAGGAAATTCAGAGAGGAGTTGAAGAATGGCGTGACGTACCTGTTTGTGGCAACGGGGAAGATTTGTAAATAAAATGCACGCACAATTATTCCTTCTGGCATCTTCAAAACAACACTTTCGAAGATTGTGTGATTTGAGTTACAAGAGACCGCTATTTTGTCATTAAACTGTACAAACGATCAGCGGTCTTTAAGCAAAAGAGATAAATTTATTATTATGTACCCGAACGATTTTTGACTGGGCTATCAGAACATTTCCGTCTGCTATGGCGGATTGCAAGCTTTCTCGGCACGTGAGCCGGAACATAATGTGATTCATTCAGTATACACAGCTGTCCAAGTCTTAAAACATATATCATATATAAAGAATATTTCTTGTATGATTGGAAAATCATCAGTACTTGCCTCTCTTTATAAGACATTTTTGTTTTATTTGATTATTTCCGTATATCTGCTTCGGACTGTAACGTTAATATAATAACTCTAGATTGACTTGGATACACTTCCCCTCAGAGTATCACGTCCGTGGCAGAATGATTGGGAATCGCGAAGTAGCAACGGTTCATTTATATTTACCATTCCCAAGATAAGTTGATCATCTGGAGTTTGGTCGTTGTACTTCGGTCATGCTGACATCTTTAAAATCAATTAAAGGGAGCTCCTCGACTACTGTAATGTTTTGGTAATAAATACTAGAAATATGCTCCTCTGAATTCATCGATGAGCATAAAACCCGAAGATATAGGAGGGGACCTTGTCATTTTTCCCATCGAGTCCGCTCCGCCACAATCTATTCCCTCTTCTCCATATCATTCATGTCTTTAAAAATGAAGAATCTACCAGCTTCTGTCTCAATTATTAATAAAGACTGTGACTCACAGCTGCCTGTGGCGGAGGATTCCACAGATCCACCAACTCTAGCAAAAGAAACTCCTTCTCATCACCATTCTAAAATGAAACCACTCGAAGATGATGCTGTGTCCGCTGATCATACACTCTACCACCATAAAGAGCAGCCTCTCCACAACTCCTCTATCAAGGCCTTTCACTATTCAATTAGTTCACAGCTCATTCTTCTGAATTCCAGTGAATACAGCCCTTCCAACATCAGAAGCTTTTTATATGACAAGTGATTCAATCCTAGAATCATTTTCGTGAGCCTCATTTGCACGCCATCCAGTTTCAGCACATTCCTTCTCACTTAACGGGAGGTAACAGGCCCTAAACTGCTCACAACACTCTAGATGAGGTCTCACCATTGCTTTCTATGTCCCAACATTACATCCTTGTTTTCTATTCCTGTAATGAAGGTTAACATCACATTTACTTATTTCAACACAGAGTCGACCTTCAAATTAACATTTACGGAATCATGCAAAAGGGATGCCAAATCCCTATGCGACTATTCTTATTTTTTGTATTTTCTCTCTATTTAGAAAACAGTCAAGCCTTTCATTTTTTCGACCGAACTGCATGACCATACAATTACAGATACTGTACGCTATGTCCCATTTCTTTGCCCATTCTCCTAATCTGTGTAAGTTCCTCTGCAGCGTCTCTGCTTCCTCAAAACTACCTGGCCCTTCACATATCTTCATGCCGTCTGCGAACTTTCAACAAAGCCATTAATTCCTTCGTGCAAGTGTAGGGCAGTCAGTGCCATTATCTGTGGTGTTAACTGTTCATGCTAACAAAATGGCTACTCTGTATTGTTGTAATGACATGGCTTCTCTGTAATGTTACTTAATGCTGTAATGGGTTTCTGTAGCTGGAATGTTCGGGTTATAACTGCAGATAACGGGGGAACAAACCAGTGGAGAATTGTTATCCTATCTTGTATGTGTGAGCTGAGCTGGAGTTCGCGGTCTTTTTTCGGGAGGCGAGCGAGGAGGACGGACGTGCTGATACTGCAAGTCGGTGGTTCAGACGGTGGTCGAAGGCTCGGAAGGTCGTTGTGGATGGAACCGGATGTGTGAGCTCCAACGTATTAAAATATTATGTGCACAAACTGATAAACTTACTGATTTGGCGCCTTTAGGTTATCTGTTTCTACTACCCCATCACTAAGAAATAACTATAAAGTTGTAATTATTTACTCGCCTTTGGTGTATTGTGTGGTATTTCTGTTACGAGCGTGTACTGAGGCAGGGGGCATTACACCGTTTTTACACCGAAGTATTGCACTGTTGGCGGGGCGATGGGTGTTCACCCTGGGCTAACGGGTTGGAGGCACAGACTCTACACAAGCCAGTGACATGTAACACAAACAGAATCGGCCGCGACACAGACTGCTAGTTACTGACAGCCGACCTGAAAAGGCTCCGTTTATCCTCACTCTTTGCCTCTTGCCAATGAGACACAGTTTTATCTATGCTAGATCTTTTTCTGTGATACCAATGCAAACGTAACTTGTTAGGTCACCGTTGAAAACTTCCTCTCCTTTTCAAACCTCCTCTCTCCTTTTTAAACCTTTGGCGCGCTACGTCACGCGCTTGCGCAGTCTAGCCTCTTTGCCCCGATCAGTTAAAAAAAACCAGCTTCTCTCCGAGCTTCTTTTATCTCTTCCCTCTCCGCCTCTTGCTTCGATTTTCTTCGGTTTTCGCGTCATTATTTTACTCATTTCTGTCCTTGAAGTGATAAGGGTGCACTCGGTTCTAACAGTGCACAAGAAAGTTGAGTGTGTGCAGGCTAGAGTGCTCACTGCACAGCGCTTTGACTTGTTTACAGTATGTGCGTAACGCATTTGTGAAGGACTACATTTGTAGAATTCATTGTCATTATACAGTAGATAACAGCGGTCTATATCTGTATTGTGTAGTCTGTGTGTGTGGGTGGGGGGTGTAGTCTGGGGGAAGTGGAGTATGGTGTTTCTATCTCAGATATACCGTCAACACCACCCTGCATTGATGTTTTAGACCATGTTTGGTTTGTACTTCCCTGGCTCCCTGCTGCAGAGAGCTGGAATCGGATTCGGAGGATTCTGAGCAGTCCAGAAACTGGTTTGTGCAGGCCCGTGCCTTTCTCGTGTTGATAAAGGCTGGTGTAAAGCTTCATGTCCACACTGGGCTCAGTGTGGTCTTTGTTGGTTAGGAGTTCACAGTTTAGAGTGGGTTGTCCATGTCTTATCTGCACGGCGAAGTGGTCCCGAAGTGTTTTTCTTCCTAAATGGACTCAGTAGGGCATCGTTACATAAACAAATGAAGACTTCAGCACCTCAGTCACACCGTTACCCTGGCCCTAGGTAAACTTGCTTTCTGCATTACTCATCCGCCCCTTTGCCGTCCGCTGAATGGTATCTGCTGACCTGAACATTGGTCGACCCCGTAGACAGACATTTCTCTGACTGCCTTCCTAGCTCCTTGCCCACATACACATGGAAAAGGAAGTAATCCAAGGGGTAAAACAGAATAAAGATTATTCTCGCTGTACCTGTTCGGAGTCATTCTGAGCACTAGTACGTGTGAGGTACAGCATCAGCCTAGAGTCCTACTCGTGACCACAGTTCAAACAACGTGTACCCTTGGCTGACATTACTGCTCACCGCGAACACAGAACATCATCGACCAGGAACAGCACGTCGGCTCAAGAAATCCGCGCTGCACACAGTTCTACATAAAACTAAATCTCTTCTGCTTCTGCGTGATCCATGTCCCTCCATTTCCTACATATTCATGTGCCTGTCCGAAAGCTCTTAAATGTCACTATTGTTAATGCTTCCACCACTCCCTTTGGCTGTCATTCCGGACACCGACCTTCCTCAACGTAAAGAGATAATCTCGCCCCGCACATCTTTCAACTTTTCCTCGCTCTCAATTTAAAGCTGTGATTTCTATTATTGGACATTTTAAAATGGGAACATAACGGTGACTGTCTGCCCCATCCATGTCTCTCATGTTTTAATAAATTTCTGTCAGGCCACTCCTCAGCCCTCTGACCCTGGAGGAAAACAGTGACTGCACATCCAATGTTGCCTTCTACCGCAAGCCATCTAGTCCCGTAAATATCCCTTGCGAAATATCTGCACCATGGCCAGTTTAATTACATCCTTCCTGCGTTATGGCGAGCAGAATCGCACACCGTGATCCAAGTGCGACCTAATTAATACTTCGTAAAACTATAACTCGGTATTCAAAACAACGACAGTATGACGGGCACTTCCTTTGTCATCTGCCCAGCTTAGCACAGAGCATAGGGACGCCCATTTAGAACCAAGATGAGGAGAAATTTCTTTGAGCTGAGGGTGGCGAACCTGTGGTATTCATTGGCATACATCGTTGCTTCGGCAGGTGTTCAGATTTTTTGGGCTTGATTAACTCATGGGGCATTCGGGCAAACAATCAAATTTTTCTTTGAAACTCAACGACCTAATGTATCGGCAGTGGAAAGACAAAAGGGCGACTGAACTGTCCTCTCCAAGGAAATGCTCATCGCACATTTCACTGATATTGAAATCGCTTCATATTATTTACACACCTTATACCGACAATGTTATATTTGCTCAGTAAAAGAAGATTGCGTCTGTTTGCCAAAACCAAATCAAGAGTACAATGATAAAACATTTTCTATTTCGCAATTCAAGCATTGCGAAACAGAACTGCACTGACCCTCTCCACTGAATATGTTTCGAAGCAACAGAAATGAAGGTCATTCTAATTTTCCTTGAAGAACAAAATATGATAGATAATGACGCAATGAGTAAGAGTAGTTGCTACTGCCTGTTTGTTCAGAGATTGTGTCTGATGAGACCAATGGGAACATTGGCTCATTTAACCATGTTTCCAACGGGTGTACAAGAACTCCTCGAATTTGTGCATGCTGGCAGTTGGGACAATTTATACAACTGATAGGTGCGCAGGTAGAAAATGGGATATTCCGCAATTTACAAAATCGTCAGAATTTATTGCCCGATTCTTGTATCACTCGGAATTCCAGGTAAGGTTATGTTTTTGTGTTACGCTCGGGACATAGTAGATTGGGCTTTGAAAATAAACCTTCTCCGTTAATTTATATTCTAATTGTAATTCTCATTAATTTAATGGTTTACTTTTACATGGACGTATGATTGAGGTGTTTCCTACGTGTATATATATGTTAATGTGATATTAACCCAAGCATACATTCCCACGTTTTACTATTATTAACACACATGGATGCCATAAATGTTTAAATATGCTCACAAAACGCGCAGTCAGGAAGATATCACACACATGATGCTGGCGTAACTCGATAGGTGAACAGCATCTTTAAATGGCTTAAATATTCACCGTTTAGGGTCGACACCCTTCACGATCTCTTCGGCAGAACAGGTTGCAAAGACACTACTTTCCCTAACATCCTGATACGGACAACAATAACCTTCCCGGCCCAGTCAGCGCTCAGCCCGCACTCTACCATAATATATTTCTCTGATGCCGGGCTGTTCTGACACAATTCCACTCACAATACCGAGAACGTTTACTTCAGGAGACTTGATGCTTCACAGTTATTGTTTAAATCCCGAAGTATTATGAACTGTTCCCATCTCTTTCCTCGTTAAGTAGATTTTTCTTTGTTGTCATCAGGAACTGAGGGAGTTAAAATATATCATCTCTTTACCATCCACGTGGTTTAGGTTTGATGTGCAAGTTAATACACAAGTTCTGCAGTGTTAATTATTGAAACAAATACCCGGTGCTATCGTTTCACGCCGTTTTATAAATGCAATTACATTACACAAAATGTAGCCAACCTTCCGAAGTATCTGATATTTCAGATGGGTTGCCTTGGTATCGGACATTGTAGGACAATCAACAAAGCTGGAACTTTCCCATGAGTCCGCCCCGAGAAAACGCCGTCATACGAATGAAAGCAACACACAAACACAATCCTGGAGGAGTTCAGCAGGCCAGGTAGCATCAAGGAAAAAAGTACAGTCGACGTTTGCGCCGACAGGATTAGTCCTGCTGAAGGCTTTCGGCCGGAAACGTCGACTGCACTCTTTTCCAAGGTACGGCCTAGCCTGCTGAGTTCCTCTTGCATTTAGTGGGTGTGGCTTGGATTTCAAAGATTCTCTTGTCTGTCATACAAAATAAAATGATTTTTAACTATAGTCTGTCTGGCAGTTGTTTACCTGTTTCTCCAGTCTGCAGAGAATCCCTTTCATTAGCGGATTCCTTTCTCATTTTCCTTTTAACTATCCGATCAACTATTTAATTAATAGAGGACTTAATGATCGAGCATTACTTCCAAAGTCATATTGATTTTGTATGAGCATAGGCATTCCTCACGATGGTTTCACTGATGACCACTGTCTCAGCAAAGCCGACTTTAGCTCTCACGCGGGAGTCATTTGTATGTTTGGATTCTCTCCAGTCGCGGAGCACCTATCAGTCCGAAATCTTCGCAGGTACTTCCCTTCTTCGTGACAGAGCGCGCAGAGTGTAGCATCAGACTGTAATCTTTATGATCTTCAGGTCGCTGACCAGTTCAGGCTGACAGCCGTTTTACAACTTATGCGTTCTGAAGGCCTCCCCAGCCACCTCTAAATATTAACCGATTTCCAGTGAAATGCATTCATGAAGTTTTGTCGATACAATTATTAATTGATTTCATTATAATGAAAGACAATTCAATAAACACTTTTCAGAAAGTGTAATAACGTCATATCGTCTGAAATGAAAGCAATTTCTCCACCAGCTCTGCCGTTCTCCGAAAGACCCCGTCCTATTAGGGACAGCTCATTACTTAGCACAGCCGCCTGAGGGCGCCCTGCTGTCAGCCTCCGGTTTCCTCCTGATGATTATCTACTACATGTGAAACTGGCGAGATCGAAATTTTGCATTTTAAATTTTGCAGTTTGATCAGACCATCCGCGTCTCATATCGGTGAGTACAAATGGACTGTTACCCTGACAGTAGACAACACACCATTGACTATTATTCACACTATGCAAATAAAGTCACACGAATCATTCTGCGGAAACTGATAGTAATTTATTCTTTAATAATTTATTTCAGTTAATTTGACGGCGATTGTGATCCTGTGCCGAAGGGAATGCGGTCTGTCCAAATGCATCACTCTCTACATTGTCGCCATGGCGGTAGCCGATCTGATGGTGGTTATCGTTGTTATTACATTGCAGAGGCTGAATTATATATATTTGTTTGCTAATTTCTTGCTCGTAACTCCGGTGTGTTCTGTGCTTCTTGTCCTGAGTCTCGCAACCTGGGACTGTTCCGTTTGGTTGACGGTTGCTTTCACTTTCGACCGCTGCGTCGCCATCTGCTGTGAGAAGCTGCGGAACCGATATTGCACCGAGAGAACAGCGGCTGTGGTGATAGCAACAGTGAGTGCAGCGTGTTGTGCTAAGGTCATTCCATTTTACTTTGCAGTGGATCGACGGCGTTGTGTCGCCATAGATGCATACGCCACGTCACCCCTGTGGAGAGCCTACCAGCTATTTCACCGTATCACATCACCGTTAATACCAATCTGTTTAATACAGATCTTTAATGTTTCAACCGTCAAACGGATTATAGCGTCAAACAGAGCTCGCCGAGTGCTTCGGAAATGCAGCGAAAACCATAATGACCCGGTGGTGGAAAACCGGAGAAAGTCAATGATTCTGTTGTTCGCTCTATCAGCCAATTTTATGTTATTTTGGATGCCCTATACCGTACATTCTATGATCTGGCAAGTTGAAAACTATTTCTACACAGACAGATATTTCACCAAACCGACCTACATCCTGCAGGCGTGTGGGTTTATGTTGTCTTCTCTCAGTACCTGCACCAACACGTGTATCTATGGACTGGCACAGAGAAAATTCCGGGAGGAACTGAAGAATGCAGTGACGGACATGTTTGTATCAACGAGGAATATTTTCAAATAAAATACAAAAATAAACATTTCTTGCAACTTCAAAATAGTCAGCGAAAGCTATTTCTGCATCTCACTGTCTAGTCCATCAGCAGGGATTAAGCAACAGGGATTAAGATAATATTCTCTTTACGGAAAGATTTTTGACAGGGATATCACGAAGGTTCGTCAGCTATGGCTGATTACAAGGTATCTAAGCGTATGAACAGGAATTTGGTGGTGATACAAAGATTGGAGGTGTGGACAGTGAGGAAGGTTTTCAAAGCTTGCAGAAGTATTTCGATCAGCTGGAAAAATCGGCTGAAAAAAAGCAGATGGAGTTTAATACAGACAAGTGTGAGGTACTGCACTTTGGAAGGACAAACCAAGGTAGAACATACAAGGTAAATGGTAGGACACTGTAAATTGCGGTAGAACAGAGGGATCTGGGAATACAGTTATATAATTCCCTAAAAGTGGCGTCATAGGTAGATAGGGTCGTAAAGAGAGCTTTTGGTTGATTGGCCTTTATAAATCAAAGTATTGAGTGTAAGAGTTGGAATGTTATGGTGGGGTTGTATAAGATATTGGTGAGGCCGAAATTGGAGTATTGTGTACAGTTTTGGTCACCTAATTACAGGAAGGATATTAATAACGTGGACAGATTGCAGAGAAGGTTTACAAGGATGTTGCCGGGACTTGAGAAACTGAGTTACAGAGAGAGGTCGAATAGGTTAGGGCTTTATTCTTTGGAGCGTAGAAGAGTGAGGAAAGATTTGATAGAGCTATATATAAAATTTTGATGGGTATAGATAGAGTGAATACAAGCAGGTTTTTTTCCACTGAGGCTAGGGGAGAAAAACAAAACAGAGGACATGGGTTAAAGGTGAAGGGCGGAAAGATTAAAGGGAACATTAGGCGGGGGGGCTTTTCACACAGAGAGTGGGTGGGTGTGGAATGAGCTGCCAGATGAAGTGGTAAATGCAGGCTCACTTTTAACATTTAAGAAGAACTTGTACAGGTACATGGATGAGAGGGGTTTGGAGGGATATGGTCCAGGTGCTGGTCAGTGGGACTAGGCAGCAAAATGGTTCGGTACAGCCAAGAGGGGCCGAAGAGCCTGTTTGTGTGCTGTAATGTACTATGGTTTTGCCCTCCGAGTATGCTCCGCCATTTCATCATGGCTGGTGCAAATTTCCTGTCAATCACAACCTTTCCTGTAAATTATTGTGGGCCGCTAGGACGCTGCTCTGTTTTAGGTCTAAAAGCTAAAAATATGCTCCTCGGATCAGCCACAACCTCCTGCTTTCCCACCGTATCATCCATACGCTTACAAAAGAACCATCTGTCAAACTCTGCCTTAAATATACATAAAGACTTCGCCTCACAGCTGCCTGCGACAAAGAATTCCACAGGGTCAGCACTCTCTGAGCAAATAACTTCCTTGTCATCTCCATTCTAAATGGAAACCCTTCTATTCTGAAGATGCGTTCTCTGATCACAGACTCTACCACCATAGAAAACATCCTCTCCACATCCACCTTCTCGAGGCCGTTCACCATTAGACAGGATTCAATTATGACATCTGCCATTTATTTGTCTACACCCTTCATCTGTCGCAAGTCTGTCAAAGTCTTTCTGCCACTTTTGTCTTTCTCAAAATTATTCGTGTGGATAGCAGAGGCTTGTTTCCCAGGGCTGACATGGCTAACACGAGGGAGCATAGTTTAAAGGTGCTTGGAATTAGTTACGGTGGGGGGGGGGGGGGAATGTCAGATCTATGTTTCTCACACGGAGAGTGGTGGGTGCATGGAATGCACTGCCATCGAGGTTAGTGGAGGCAGATACACTTGTGTCTTTTAAGAGACTGGTAGATAGGTACATGCAGCTAAAAAAAAAATGGAGGCCTATATTCTAAAGAAACTCGAGGCAGTTTATAGAGCAGTTTGCATGGCAGGCACAACATTATAGGTCGAACGACCTGTAATCTGCTGTAGATTGCTATGTTTCTATATTTGTCTGTAAAGCTATCTGTACTCCCTATACCTTCATATCGTCTGCAGACTTTGGAAAAATAACACCAATTCCATCATTCAAATCATTGTCATGTAACATCAAAAGTAGGCTCCAAAATAGGCTATCCTGTGGAAGATTACAACTCACTGGTTGCCAACCGGAAAAGGCTCCTTTAATCTCACCCTCGGCCACCTGTCAATTAGCCAATGAGTTAACCATCTAGAAAGTCTTTGCAATACCGCAAGCACGTAGTTTGTGAAGTCGTTGCACATGTGACACTGACCCATATGAATTCTGAAAATCACTTCACATCAACCTATTCACCTTTGTCTATATTGCTTGTTAGTTCTTCATCGGTTTCCAAAAGATTTGTCAGGCAAGATTTTGCCTTCAGTAAACCATGCTGATCAAGGCCTCTTTTAACATGCACCTTCAAGTACCCTGAGACCTCATCCTGAGCAATCGACTCCAACATATCTTCAGCCACTGAGATCAAACTAACTGGCCTATAGTTTAATTGCCTCTACTTCTGCCCCTTCCTGAAGTGTGGAATGAGATGTGCAATTTCCCAGTCTATTGGAACCATTGCAGAATCTGGTGAAGCTTAAAAGAACACTACTAATGCTTACATGACATCCTAACCCATTTTATTCCCTCCTATCATTGCAACCCCACATCTCATGCAATGATGAGCCAAATTACAGGTTGAAAGAGCAGTGCCGCATATTACGTCTGAGGTGTCGCCTACTGACGCGATAAACATTGATTCATTTAAGCTAGTGATTCTCCCATCTCTTTCGCTCTCTTCTTCCATTCCCAATTCTGGATGCCCTCTTGCCTCACCTCTTCTCATCACCTGACTATCGCCTCTCTAGTCTCCTCCTCCTTCCCTTTCTCCAATCCTCCCTACTTCGGAATTGCTTGCTATTCAGCTCTTTATCCATTATCTCTCAGCTTCTCACTTCATCCCACTCTCAATTCCACTCACCGTCTCCCGTCATCTGTCTTCATGGTTCACCTGCGAGCTGTTATCACCCGCCCTCCACCCACCTTCTTCCTACGGTATCCTCCCCCTTCGTTGCCAGTCCTTATGAATGGTCCCCACTCGAAACGTCGATGTATTATTCCTCTCCATGGATACTGCCTGACCTGTTGAGTTCCTTCAGCACGTTGTGCATGCTCCACTGTTCCGTGTGTCAGAAATGTCATCTTCGCCTGTCATTCATCCGCCATTTAGGCTTACATGTTTTTGTAAAACCATAAGACAAAGGAGCAGAAGCAGACAGTCGACCCATCAATACTGCTCCGCCATTCAAAGGTAGCTTCTCCCATTGCTTCTCCTCCTTAGCCCAGTCCCCGAACTTTACCAGATAAGGAGCCCGAATCTAGTTCACAATACTCAAGGTGAGGCCTCAACAGTGGCATTTGAAGGCTCAGAATCAGATCCCTGTTCTTTTTTTCCAGACATCCAGAAATCAGGCTGACATTGTATTTTCCTTCCTCACCAAAGACACAACCTGCAAGTTATCCTTTAGAGTGCTTTGAACAATAACTTCTCCTTGCATCTCCGATTCGTGTATTTTCTCTCCTTTTAGAAAATAACCTGCATATTTATTGATTCTACAAAAATGCATGATCATGTATTTACCAACATTGCATTTAATGTGCCACTTACTTGTCCATTCTCCTTATCTGTCTAAATCCTTCCAAAGCCTTCCGGTTTCCTCAAACTACCTGCCACTCCACCAATCTTTGTATCATCTGCAAACTGGGTAATAATCCATCTATTCCATTATTAAAATCATCGATGTATAGCATGAAAGGATGTGGTCCCAATACCACCCCTATGGAACATGCAACCTACACGTTTCCTCCTACCAATCAGCCAATGTGATGGACCCTCTCACGGCGAGACCCACCTGGTAGGTTGTTGCCTGCAGCGGTATAGGAAGTGGTTGATTTAATATTGAGCTGAAATTCCACATGGCTGCAGTGCACTAACTGCCTAATCTCTTTTCTCCTCTGACAGTCACACAGCTGTCTGACACCTGAAAGCTATGGGCAACTATCTTTTCTGGAACTGCTGTCTATTACCTCCTTATTTTCCTATATGTCGAAGGTCAGTGAGCTGCGGCACCAGTTCCTGAAGACAGCCTCAAAGGAGCTTCATCTTGATACATTTCACGCAGATGCAAGTCTCAGTGGGACTGGTGGTCTCCTAGCTTACCCACATATCTCATGACGAACATATCACTAATGCTGGACACAACTTCAGAGCACTAGCTACCTACTAAGAGGAAAACAAAAGAAACTTACACAAATGTGTCTGCTTACTTAGAACCTCAGCCTGTGCTCGCTTAAGCCTGTTGAGACCTAGTCAGACAACTCCAACAATGTCCCACTTGAACAATGACCACACCAAAAGTGGTTGCTCCGCTAACAGCAGTTTTTTAGTCCCGCACTGATTGCCACCGCTGAAAAGAAGGTGAAATTGCCCTTTCTCTTTTTAAACCTTCTCTTCGTGTCTCCAAAGAGCGATCTATCGTGCTTTATTGACCCAGCCGAAACGACACTGAAAGCACAAGAGTTCTTTTTAAACCTTGGTCCACGTCACCATTGAACGCCCTCTCTTGCTGTTTCAACCCGCTGAGAAGAAGCTGAAATCCCCAAGCTCTTTAACAACCACGCAAAGGCGTTACCAACAAACGTCCTGTCGTCCGGGCCGTCACGGTAAAGAAGGTCTGCGCCATGCTTGTTGGCAGGCCTATCCTGAAACGGTGACTGTGTATTCCCCTCCATAGGTGCTGCCTGACCTGCTAAATTCCTCCAACAGCTTGTGCGTGTACCTCGTGGTTCACAACATGTTTGATAATAAATTAATTTTAATTTCAATCTGCCGAACCTGTTGTTCAAAGTTCAAAGGGATTTTCTTTCTCAGCATCTTACCTGCAAGTTCGAATTGAATCTTTAACCTCAGGTTCCTGAAGTGCATACCTCGGGGCGATGGCGGGGGAAATATTTACATGTCTATACCAGGCAGACGCGCAAATATTTCTTTCTGGATACTTGCACTTGGAAGGCTAAAAGTTCGCCACATCATCGTGAGTAGAATTTCCTGTACTACATTCTTAAGTGAGGACCAAAATCTTCGAAACTACTCTGAATATGGTGGGAAGAATAACTTTTTAACGTCTATGCATTGCTTCCTTTCCTTTACATCCTGTTCTCTACGAAATGTATGGTAGCATTGTGCTTCCCTTCCTGAATAACGGTTCAACATGCAACACAGGCATTAGAGACACCAAACCTGGAATTCTGAATTCGCTCCGCTTGCACAGAATAGTTGAAGGTTTTATTCTTTCTATCAAATTTCATGACCTTAACTGCCCTGCACTTTATTCTATCTGCAATTTTCTTTCCTATTTGCCCAATCTGCCTAGGTACTTCTGCAGATACCCACCTTCCACGTAAGTCCCCGTCTGCACCTATCTTTGCAACGTCGGCAATCTTTGGGTCAAAGCCATTAATTCCGTCATCTGCGTTGATCTTGCATGCTGATAATTGACCATATTGTTCAAAGGATTGCATGAATTTAGGTAAAGAGTATGTTGGCTGCCATAGATAGATCAAAATGTCATCTGCGTAAAAAGCCAATTTATGCTCTGTCCCTTTAATAGTAATTCCCCTGATATCTTCATTTTGTCTGATGTATTGAGCTAATGGTTCCAGATATAATGCGAAGAGTAGCGGTGACCATGCACAACCCTGTCTCGTACCCCTTTCTAGGGTAAGACTATTTGATAAATATCCATTGATTTTAATCCTAGCAGTAGGGTTGTCATATAGTGTCTGTATAGTTTTAATAATTGTGTCTTGGAAACCAAATCTATGTAAAACTCTGTAAATAAAATTCCAATTAACCGAATCAAATGCCTTTTCAGCGTCCACGCTTATCACTATTGCTTCAATTTTATTTTTTTGTATATGATCCATAATGTGAAGTGTCCTTCGTATATTGTCTTGAGTCTGGCGTTGTCGTATAAAACCTGTCTGATCGTTACGTATCAGTATGGGTAGAAACTCTTCTAATCCTTTGGCCACCATGGAGGTAAATAAACTATAATCTACATTCAGAACGGATATTGGTCTAAATGACCCGCATTCCATTTTATTCTTGCCTTCTTTCGGTATAGCTGAGATTATCGCTTCCTTCAAACTTTTATCCTTGCATTCCAGTGTCTTAGGCAGTAGGTCATCAGATTGACCTTTAACACTTCTTTATTGGATCTGCTCCAGGCTAGAATTCATTAATTACCTTATTTCCAGCAATTGACAGTCAATAGCTTATGGCTCTTTGTTCTCTTCAGTAACCGCTCGAATCGTTCCAGGCAGCCAGCAACTCCAACATTCACAAACCTACATCTATGTTATATTAAAGGACACCTTACGAATCTGTCCACCAGATGGTCTGCAACATCATTGCGTCCACTTTAAAGCACAGAAAACAAAGCAACTCCATCTCACAAAATGGAGAATGTAAAACAGTTCCACAAAATGTCAGCCTCCTTCTCCAAGCACATGGCAGGAAGAAAGACAATTGATCTGCCTGTTTCCACTGAACTTGAACGATTCGAGTTCAATGCTTCCTTCCATATTTTAAATCAGCCATAGCCAACAAACTAATGCCCCATCCAAGCCTCAGATCGTTAAAGAGTCGCAGAGATTTTGGGGAGATTACTCACTCACTACAAATATTCTGTAGTTTTTACTTCAGCCAATATTCTGCCGAAATACCTGCTCCTCTCGCTTACTGACTATTGGGAAGCCTATTGGTATAATGCCATCACATCGGTTGCAGTTTTCTTACACTTGAGCTCAGCACATTGTCTTCCTGGATAATCCCCTGGGTTATTCTCGACCTTGTGACATTCTGCCTGATTATCAGTGCACCCCCAACCTCTTTTTACCGGCCTCTGGACTGTCTAAACCATCTGAATCCTGGAATGTTTAACTACCAGTCCTGCCATTCTCTGAACCAGATCTCTGTAACGGCTCAATCACCATGTCATGTACTACTCCAGGCTCCGCACTAATCCAATATGTCTGTCTTAATTGTTCTGCCTGCTGCGCTGAGATAAACTTACTTCAGCCCTCAGTGCCACTGTGCTCATTAAAAGCATCCCATCTGCATTTCCTTTTGGCGTTCCTCGACCGCTTATCTATCTTCTGCTCAATACAATTTGTCGACCTACTGGTCTGGTTCTCAACACCCTCCTCCTCCACACCGCATGTCACATGTTAAAACTCTTCAGGGTAGCTACAGCAAACATCCCTGCGAGAATATTAGTCCCTCTTCAGTAAAGGAGTAACCATCCTCCTTGAAACATTTCCACCAACCTGAACCAAAGTGCAATGATTGGACCAGATGCCCAGATTGTTAGCCACACATTAAATGTCCGACCTTACCGTCACTTATCTCACAACCATGACGCACCGGAGTGATCCTGCGATCACCACCCTGGAGTTTCTTCTTTTTAACTTTCTGCCAACTCCCTAAATTCTCTCTGCAGGACCCTTTACCTCTGTTTTTAGTTCTGATAAGGAGCAAAACTTCTGGCCGCTCACCCTGCCCTTTCAGAATGCCCTGTACCTTCGCAGAGATATATTTCGACCTGGCTTGATGGAGATAACGCAACATCCTGCGATCTTATTCATTTCCACAGAAATTCCTGTCTTAGGCGCCATCACCACGACCCCGCCCCTGGCTAAATAGCTTGCTGTATCCGATTCATATCCTTCCATTCTGTATCTTCATGTGGTTATCTCATAGCCTCGTTGCAACAAAAATCATTTTAAAATTCATTCAGTGTTCTTTTTTTATTCAGCTCAGGGTAGTTTCATCTGCATTCGCAAACAAACGAGACACTGCACATGTGTTAAAACAGAATGCTTTATTAGAATTTGCAGACTTTCAATACAGAAAGTAAAAAAAAAACATATGTATACTGCAATATACAGAACTCAAAATAATAAAAATCATCCACTAAACAAACCGATCTCAATGTTAGAGAGTGCAACAGATATCACGGTGGCTGCTCTATGTCTCTCTTTGTGTCTTTTTATTTTTCTCTATCTCTCCTTCTCTCTCTCTTGCTGTCTCTTTTCCCTTTCTTACTCTATCTCTCTTACTCCCTCTCTCTTTCTCCTTCTTTTTCTCTGTCACTTGCGCTCCCTCTCTCAGTCTCTCACCCTGTATCTTTCAGTCTCTCTGGCTATCCATCTCTCTATTTACCTGTCTCTCTCTCTTTCTCTCTCTCTTGCTCACCCTCTCCTGCTGTTTCTTGCTTTTCCTCTCTGTCTTTCTCTCTCCCTCTATCTCTTTCTCGCTCCCTCTTTGCCCCTCACTCTTTCTTTCTTTCTTTCTTTCTTTCTTTCTTTCTTTCTTTCTTTCTTTCTTTCTTTCTTTCTTTCTATCTCTCTGCTCCCTTTCTTGCCTTCTTTTGCTCTCTCCTGCTGTCTCTTGCGCGCTCTCTCTTGTTCTCTCTCTCTTACTCTCTCTCTCTCAACATGTTGTTCCCTATATCAGCTTCAGGCTAAGACAAAACCTTTCCACCTTGCAGCAAAGAAAATGCTACTTTTTTTTACCCTTCAAAATCCCAGCTTGGTGGGACCAGATACAAGCATCCTATTTGATATGATTTTGTGCCCAGATAACCTCGTTTTTCATCACTTCAGCTATCATGGCTGCACTTGATTCTTTGAAAACATTGTTGCAGACTGGCTGACTTGTACTATTTGAAAGTAATCACACTGCATGCTAACACTTTTTTTGACTTCCATTTTATTTCATCTCTCTTGTATACACCAATCAAGTCTGCTCTCATCCTCTCCTGATCTAAAGAAAGTCGCCCCAGCTTGCTCAATTTTTCCTCATAGTACATGTTCTCTAAGTCATGCAGAATATTTGTAAATACCACCTGCACCTTCTATGAGGCTTCCACGTGCTTTCTATAATGAAGCGATCATAAGTGAACACGATAATCCAAGTACGGTCTATCTACTTAGAGTGTCACAGAGTTGTAACCTTACAACCTGCCCCGAGCTGGACTAGTGTCACGCTAACGGCTAGGCTACAAGAGAGTAAAGATAACACAGGGAATTATAGACCAGCGAGTCTGATCTCATTGGTGAGCAGGTTGTTGGAGAAAATCCTGAGAGGCAGAAGTTAAGAGCATTCCTCATAAAGACTAGTTTTGTCACGGAAGAGCTACATTTACAGATTTCATTTTTTTTGTTTGATAATTATTGAACTATAAATGGAGACCAGCGACACTGAACAACCCATATCTCATGTCCCTGCAATATCCCATTTTCAACTGTCCTTCGGTCCATCAACTAACACAGAAACGGGGACACACAAACAAACTGGAAACACGGATACGAAGAAAGCTTCAATAGAGAGAACAAGGTCGGGATAGAAACTGTCAAATGACTACTTTCCTGGTGTACAAACACGAGAAAATATGCAGATGCTGCATATTCAAGGCAATACCCTGGAAGTCTGCTGAACTCTTCCAGCATTTTGTGTGTGATATTGCTGATATAGTAGTAGTTTTTTTTTATGAACATCTCAAATCTAACAAAGGTCATATGAAATTGTGTTGAACCAGAGGCTGGTGAACCTGTGAAATTCCTTGCTCTTCGATCGCCATGGAGGCCGAGTCACTTGATAGATTTATAGCGGAGCTTGATAGTTAGTAAGGAAGGTAAATATTATGGAGATAAGAAGGATAATAAGTCAGCCAAGATGGAATGGGGCAGATTGATTCTGCTCCCTTCCACTATAGTCTTAGAATTGTATCCCATGCACTTCTTTCTATAGATGCTGCCTGGCCTGCTGTGTACCACCAGCATTTTGTGTGTTGCTGCTTGAATTTCTAGCATCTGCAGATTTCCTCGTGTTTGCGTGAAATTATATATCTCAGGATTGCAGTGAAGTAAAGTGAATTACAGAGGCGTGAGAGCTATTGCCCAGAATTGATTGGAAAGGGACACCATAAAGGATAATGGGGCAACAAAAATGGCTGGTGTCTCTGGGGAAAATTCGGAAAAGTCAGGAAAGATTAATTTCAAAATATGAAGAAGTAATCTAAAGGGAGGATAACGCAACCGTAGCTGTCAAGGGAAGCCTAAAACAGATTAAATGCAAGGGGAAGACGTATAATGTAGCAAAAAATGGTGGGAAGGTAATGAATAATGACCCTTTTAAAAAGTGCAAAAGGGAAAAAATAAAGAAGTTACTAGGAGAGAAAAGATGAAAGACGAAGCTAGTTTGTTCAATAACAATAGAGGATGAAACAAGATTCTTCGGATGTATATAAAGGATAAAAATAGAGTGGATATCGGACTGTTGGACAATGAAGCTGCAGAGGTAATTTTGGGGAGCAAGACAAGGCAGACAAACGCAGAAAGCTGGAGCTGGACGAGATCGACCGCACCCTAGGGCTCTGCAAGAGAAATGTTGTTGCATTTATACCGATGTTTCAAGAACCACTAAATTCTGGCATAGCTCCTGAGGACGGGGGAATTCTAAATATCACTCCATTCTTTAAGAAGGAAAGGAGAGAGAAAAAATGAAATTGAAGGAAATCTGGTCTTCAGTGTTTGGAAAAATGTTTCAGTCTGTTATTAAGGATCAAGTTTCGGGGTACTTGGAAGCACATGACAAAATAGGCCAAAATCAACATCGTTTTCTAAAGGCGACATCTTGCCTGAAAAATCTGTTAGAATTCTTTGTGTATGTCAGGCTTAAAGGAGGCTGAGAAGAGAAGATGTCTCTGCGAAGTTTCTGTTAATTTTCCTTTTTTTCCCTAGTGTGTCAGAGAAACTCAGTTTAGTTTAACCGGCCAAGTGTGTACTCCATGTCAGATGATGGAGGTCTGGGACCACGAATTTCCCGGGGAAATTAACCCAGCTGCTGCTCCTTCAAGATCATGTTAGAGATCTGGGCAACAATTGGATGACTTTCGGCTTCCACGAGAAGCTGAGGGGACCATCGATCGGAGATACATGGAAGTAGTCACCCCGAAGATGCGTGTGTCGAGTAGCTAGGCCATTGTTAGGAGAAGGAAATGAAAAGGTGATTAGGCAGTTAGCACAGAACACCCTTGTGGCCATTCACCATAAGTATAAGTGTCTGGTTCTGTATACGTTTGTGGGCGGATAACCTCACCAGGGAATGTCAAGGAAACCATGTTATCAGCACAGGGTATATGTCCGTGGTGCAAAAGGAAAAGAGGGAGAAGAGGGGCGCAGTGATAGGGGCTCAGTGGTCAGATGAACAGACAGCAGATTCGGTGGACGTGACTGGAACCAGCCTCCCAGGAACCAGGGTCAGGAACGACTCCGATTGCGTCCACGTCATTTAGGTACCAATAACACAAGAAGGGAAAGCAAAGAGATCCTGCAGAAGGAATTTAGAGAGCTAGGCAGAAAGCTACGAAGCAGGAGAACCAGGGTAGTATTTTCTGGACTGCTAATTGTGTCATGCGCCAACGAGGGTAAAACCTGGATGATCTGGCAGAAAGCTCCGTAGCCGAGAAGTTAATGCAGGGAGAAAGCCTTCGGATTCATGGATCATTGGGATGTTCTCTAGGGGAGGTATGACGTGTACACAAGGGACGCGTTGCACCTGAACGCGAGAGGGGCCAATATTCACGCGTGCAGCTTTGTTAGAGCTTTGGGGGGGGGGGGTAAAGATAATTTGACAGGGGGCTGCGATAAGGATAAAGAAACATAGGAGAAGACGGATTGTGAGAATATAAGCAATAGATCTAGCGTGCAGTCAGAATGTCAGGAAGAGCGGTCAGCTGATGGGATCAAATTGCTGACAGCAGGTTCAGTACCAATGAATTCGCGATGCAGAATCAAAGAAGGTAGCGCATGAAGTACTGAAAGTGTTATATCTCAATGTACGGGCTGACATTTGAGGTGGATGGCCTTGTTGCACCTTTGCAGATTGTCGGGAATGATATTGTGTCCAGCATTGAATCGCAGCTGAAGGATAGTGTACCTCAGTGCTGGATGTACAAGATAACGCATTGCAGAGGAGTGATAGGAAGGTAATAAAAGGGGTGGATAGATCTGCTGGCAAAGAATGACATTACATCATTCGAACGATGTGAAATAAGATTGGAAAATGTTGAATTCCTGTAGGTTGAGTTAAGAAACTGCAAAGCTTATAAGGACACTGATGGCATTAATATACAGGTCTCCAAACAGTCGCTGAGACGTGGACTAAAAATTACAACGGGAAATTTAAAGAGGCGCCTTTAACAATATGATTGAGTTAAACGATATTTGACAGTGGGAAAGCTAACGCGGACGTACCAGAATTTCAGATAAGTAAAGGAAATTCTAGTTGTATGAGAGAGCAGCTGCCAGGGATGCCAGTAGTGTTGAAACAGATTGAGCTTCTGAAATTACTGAGTAAGGTGCAGGATGAATTCCAAAAACAAGGACATACTAAAAAAGTACAACCATGACTTTCAGGGGATGACAAAGCCAATGCAATAACAATACAAAGGGTGTATAAGAGAGAGTAAAAATAGTGGCATGGTAGTCGATGCGGAAATTTATAAAAGCCTGCAGATAGCAACTCAAAATCATGAAGAGCGAAATACGAAATACGAAAGCAAGCTCGCTGGCAATGTCAAGGTGGATACAACAAGCTTTCTCGAGTAAACGAATTGTAAAAGAGAGATCAGGGAATATACAGGACCACCTGAAATGAGATTAGAGAAATAATAACGGGTGGCAAGAAGATGACAGAAGACCTAATTTAGCGTTTTGCATCAGTCTTCACTGTGGAAAACACTAGAAGTGTACCAGCTGTTAAAAGTATGAGTGAAGCGAAGTGAGTGCAGTAACTTTTACAAGGTGAAAGGCGCGCAAGAAGCTGAAATATCTAAAGATAAATACTTCACTCGTACCAGATGAAAAGTACCTTAGAGCCGGATAGAGTTAGCATTACAAATTCTGGAGGCAATAGTAATGATCTTTCAAGAATCATTGGACTCTGGCGTGTTTTCAGGGGACTGGAAAATTGTAAATGTCTCTTCACTCCTTAAGAAATGAGGGACGCAACTGAAGAGAAATTTTACTAACGCAGATGGGAAGGTGTTAGAGCCATTTGTTCAGAATGAGGTTATAGAATACTTGGCGAAACAGGAAAAGATAGGGCAAAGTCAACATGGTTTCCTTCATGGCAAATTATGCCTGACGAACCTGTTGGAATTACTTGAGGAGATTGGGGCTGAGTGGAAAACTGTATTAGCCACGATGAAATGGCGGGGCAGACTCAGCTACGGTATTTTAATACCGAATTATATCTAATTCGGCTACTGTATTTTATGGTCGTGGTCTAATGAATACGTTTAGAGAAACATATTTCTTATTTTTATTACCAAAGCACAGTAGCTCTCATTAATTTACATAAGAGGTGTCAGCATTAACTAAGTTCAAAGATCAAGCTCCAGCTGATCATATCACATTCGTAACTCTTAAGTTGTCTCGATGTGTAAAATGGCTTAATTAAGCTCCTGTATCTTACGGTCCTCTCGGCTGATATACCTTGCGACCTCGTTGTCCCGGATCACTCTGATACGAACATGTTCCATTGAGGGATGAAGCATCCGAATCATTCTGCAATCATCTTGACGTTACCGTCCAATATTGACAATCAGAGATATAAAACAGGACACAGCAATCACGACATTTGGCAAGTAAAAACTACAATTTTAGGATGATGCAATGATTTATTTTGTTAAATTATGCATTTTAAATATCATACGGAAATCTTGTCAACACTGTAATTACTGAATGAATCAGATTATTTCTGGTACAAATGTTGAAACATTTTGTAATTAGCCATAGTAGACGAAAATTTAAAGATATCCCAATCAATAAGCTTTCTCTGAAGATAACAATAGTTCAATCGCTGTGATGGGTTGTGCAGTGATACACCGAAATAGCGGCCGTTTGCAGTTCAAATCAAACACCCCTCCAAACAATGGTTTTGAAGTTGCAAGCAGGATAATTGTGTTCACATTCTATTTTCAAATCTTTCTCATTGCTACAAACAGATACATCACTCCATTCTTTAACTCCTCCCTGAATTTCCTCTGTGTCAGACCATAGATACACGTGTTGGTACAGGTACTGAGAGTAGACAATATATACCCACATTGCTGGAGGATATAGGTCGGTTTACTGATATACTTGTCTGTGTAGAAATAGTTTTCGACTTGCCAGTTCATAGAATGTACGACGCATGGCATCCAAAATAATATAAAGTTGGCTGAAAGAGCGCACAACAGAAGCATTGACTTTCTCCGGTTTGCCAGCTCTGGATCATTGAGATTTTCGCTGCTCTTTCCAAGTGCCTGGCGAACTCTGTTTGTCGCTATGATGCGTTTGACGGTTAAAATATTAAAGAGTAGAATTAAACAGATCGGTAGTAGCGGTGTTGTGGTGCTGACAAGTACCTGGTAGGCTTTCCACACGGGTGACGTGAAGTATTCAGCTGCGGGGACACAACGCCATCGATCCACTGCAAAGTAGGATGGGATGGCCCTGGCACAACACGCTGCACTCACTGTTGCTACCACCACGGTCGCTGTTCTCTCGGTGCAATATCGGTTCCGCAGCTGCTGACAGCAAATGGCGACGCAGCGATCGAAAGTGAAAGCAACCGTCAACCAAATGGAACAGTCCCAGATTGCGGCAATCAGAACAAGAATCACAGAACAAGCCGGAGTTGTGAGGAGGACATTAGCAAACAAATAGATGTAGTTTATCTTCTGTAATATAATAACGACGATGACCACCATGAGATCGGCTACCGCCATGGCCAAAAGGTAGAGAGTGATGCATTTGGACAGACCGCATTTCCCGCGGGACAGGATGACAATCGCTGTTAAATTAACTGAAACAAGTTATAAAACATAATTAATATCAATATCCTTTGAATGATGAGTATGCATTATAGCTTCGTGTGATTAGTGACCCATCGGGCCATTGCGTTGTGTCTCTCCTAGGGAGCATTCTATTTGCGCCGACCGAGATGGGATGCAGATGGCCCAGTGATACTGATATTAGGAGATGATGCACAACTTACATCTCGCCCGTTTCCCGTCAAGCCCAGCCGAAGTAATGCCGGATGCTGACAGAAGTGGGACCTCAGGCCCCTCTGTAAATTATTTAAAGAATGGGCTGGATACAAAACCCGGAAAGGACTGTTGACCAGAGGGGTCCTGAGTATGTTGGCGCCTTGTGGAGAACGGCACAGTTAGTAGAGAGTTCAGTTTTAAGTTGAGTAGAGATGACGTTATTTACTTCTTTAAAAGATTTCATTTAATAGATTTCCATTTAAAATGAAATCGTTTGATAATATATCTATAAAACGGACATAAATGCATTGCAGTGGAAATCCGGATTTATTTAGAAACGGCGGGCAAAGCTTTCTGACCTCACCAGATAGGGATTCCTGGACACAGGGAGACAGATCATCAAACTTAAAGTCAGGCGTCACCCTCTGTGTGCTCCCTCTAGAAGAACGGAGTAACCAGCGAGACGTCCTGGATGTTAGGTACAACACGATCTAAGAAGTGGCTAAATTGCCAACGATTGCCGCAAGAGAACTAAAGAGTAATAGCAGGCGTAATCAGGGAAACATTTGTGGGAAGTCAACATGCTTACAGAAAAATTAATATGAATTTGAAAACAATGTCTGGACATTAAGTTCCGCACATTCAACAAATAGCTGGTTGGACAGTTATAGTGAAATTGAAAAGGGAAGCACCAAAGAGGGGAAGAACAGAATTGGGCCGCTTGTCCCATTGAGTCTTTCTGCCATTTAATCATGACAGATCATTTTTCATTCTTAGTCCCAAACTCTTCCCTACCCCCCGATCCCTAGATGCCCTTACCAGTCAAGAATATCAACCGTTACCTTAAGTAGACATAAAGACCTGTCCTCCGCAGCCGCCCGTGGCTACTAATTCTGCAATTTTACTACTTTCTGGCTAAAGGCGTTCCTCCTCAGCTACATTCTGAAAGGATATCCGTCTATTCTGAGGCTGAGTCATTGCGTCTTAGATTCTCCCAACATAGGATATATCCTCTCCACATCCATTCGATTAAAGCCTATTACCAGTCCATATGTTTCAATTCCGTCACTCCTCATTATTCTCAATTCCACTAAATACAGGCCCAGAACATCCTAACGTTCTTCGTATGACAAGTCGTGCGATCCTAGAATCGTTTACCAGATTTTCTTTTGAACGTTCTCCAGTTTTAGCACATTCTTTCTAAGGCAAGGACACAACATTGTTAACAATACTCGGTAAATTGTCAATCTTGCATCGTTTATTTTATATTCAACTCCTCCTGAAATTAATCATAACATCACATTTGCCTCGCTCACCAGAGACTCGGCCTGCAAACTATCCTTTAGGGAATCCTGCACAAGGCCTCTCAAGCTGCTTTTCTCCTCATTTCTTTTGTATTTACTTTGCCTATTCTCTTCATCTATCTAAGAATTTCTATGTTTCCTTCAGTCCCTCAAAACTACCTGCACTTCAATCTATCTGCTTATCTTCAGCAACCTTTGCAACAAAGCCGCTAATTCTATCAACCAGTTAATTGACATATACTGTATTGGAAACTCAGTCGCTGGAATCAGTGTATGTGAAAGACCATGAATCGCAGACAGACAAACAGAAAAGGCTCCCTTTACTACCACTCATGGTCTCCGGCCAATCAGCTTTATTCATGCTACCAACTTCGTCTAATACCATGGATATAGAGCTTTTTAAAATGCCTCATTTGTGGCATCGTTTCCACAGCCTTCAGAAAATACATGTAAGCAACATCAACCAATTCTCCTTTGACTACCCTGCTTGTTAATTCTTCAAAAGTTTCCAAAGGATGTATTAGGGAAGTGCCAGCCTTGAGGAAACCATGCTCACTGCGTCATATTTTACATGTTCCTCCAAGTACCCTGCAAGCACATCCTTAACGAATACCTCCAACATCTTCCCAACCAGACCAGTCAGACTAACAGTCTTTAAAAAAAGTCCTTTCTTTGCCTCTCTCCCTTCTTGAAGAGTTGCATTTGCAATTTTGCAATCTTCTGCAGCCATTGAAGAATCTAGAGATTTTTGAAATATCATTATAAATAACTCCAAATCTTTTCATGCGCTTTAGAAACACTGGAAAATACATCGTCTAGGCCAGGCGACCAAACTACTTTCTGTTTCCCAAGGAACTTCACCCTATTTGTTGTAACTTCACAAATTCCATGACCTTTGACGCCCTGGAACATACAGCTTACAGTGTAAACAGTTGTAAAATACTTTTTCAGTCCATCCAACATTTTCCTTGTCCTCCATTTAAAGCTCTCCTCATCCTTTTCCAGCATTCCATTATATACACTCATCTCTCTTTTACACTTATGTATCTGAAGAAACTTTTAAATTAATATTTTAGCTAGCTCTCTAATATTACTGTCTATCTTACTTTCGAATTCTATGTTTACTTACTTAATGAGTTCTGCAGTTGCCATCCTTTGTTTCATAAACGCTCCCAATCCCCGAAATTCCTGCAATTATTGCTCTATTATATGCTCTCACGTTGGCTTTTATGCTGGTTTTGAATTCTCTTATTAGCCATGGTTTTGTCATACTTTCTTTAAAATGCTAAAGTCCTGTCGAGGATATATATCTCTTGTGCCTTGCGAATTGCCTCCAGAAATTCCAGCCATTGCTACTCTGCCGTCAACTCTGCCAGTATTCTTTTCCAGTCAGTTCTGACCAAGTCTTCCCTTAAGCCTCTCTAATTCCCTTTACACCAGTAATACTCATACACCAGACTTCAACTTCTCCTTTTCAAATTTCGTTCTTAATGTTATCTCTTTCCACAAAGGGTGCTGCTACCTTAAGCTCTCTAAACAGTTCTGGTTCATTGTACAACACCTAATATGGAATAATTAATCCCCTTGTATCCTCAACCACGAGCTGCTGTAAAAGCAAACTAGCAGGCATTCTGCAAATTCTCCCTATTGGAATGCAGTGACCGCCTGATTTTCCCAATCACCCTGCATATTGAAATTCGACATGACCATTGTAATATTGACCTTTACAATCTCCCATTGCAATCGGTAGACACATCCCGACACAAACAACAGGAAGTCTACAGATGCCAGAACACCAACAACACACGCACAGTGCTGGAGGAACTCAGCACCTACCCCTTTTCATTTTTCCACGGCCTTTTGTAATCTTCAATCAGATTTCCTTCCCTTCCGCAGATCTTTATCTTTTTTTTACCATTCTACCTCCCACTTCTTTTCTTCGTCCATCCTGTTTTCACCTATCCATTGACTCCTCAACTTATTTTGTCTAGACCTGATGAAGGATCTCGGACTCGGTCGGTGAAAGGACTGTACTCTTTACAATAGATGCTGCCTGACCTGCTGAGTTCCTTTATCATTAAATTTATGTGGTGCATGACCACATTCTCATTACTATTTGGGAGTCTGTTTACAATTACCATCAAGGTCTTCTTATTATTGCTGTTCCTTTGCTTTATCCATTTTGATTTAACACCATCGGAGCTCATTCGAATGATTTGACTTCATCTTGACGAACAGAGCACTACAACCAGCTCTGTCTTTTTGCACATCCTTTCGAGACAATGGGAATCCTTGGACATTAGGCTGCCAGCTATAATCCTCTAAAGCCACGATTCAGTCATGATTCGAACATCATACATGCCGATCTGTAACTGTACTACAAGTTCACCTACCTTATTCTGTGTACAGCGCGCTTTCAAATATAACACCTTCAGTCGTGTCTTCTCCCTTCTTGACTTTGTCCATTCTTTACGTTGCACCTGATGTTGTTCGGTGATGTTTTGCTCTGTCATCAGCCTCTACGTGCTAAGAGTCTCACTACACATAGCCTCTGTTTGTAAACAAACTAACTCAAATTCAGCTCTGTCACTCTGGTTCCCATCGCCTTGCCTAATAGATTAAACCCAACCGAAAAATTCCTGCCAAATTGCCTGAAAGGATATTGGACCACTTCGGGTTCAAGTGTAAGCAGTCCCACTGCACCAGTTCCCCATCCACTGACACCTGCCAAATCATCCTATTCTTAGCCTCATCGGTACGCGGCACAGACAGCAATTCAGCTCCTCCTCGCGTCGTCTACCTATGTCATTGCAGCCAATAAGTAGCAGCACTTCTGTCTTCTCAACCTCGCACTTGAGAATGCAATGTGACATATCGGAGACATCCCTGATCCTGGCAGTAGGGAAATAACATACCATCGGAGCGTCTCTCGTGCCCACAGAACCTCACCTTTGTTCCTCTTGCTAACGAATTTCCTATCGGCACCGTGAACATTCTTCCCTTTTGAGTCATAGCACCAGAATCAGTGCCCATACCTGGTTATTCTGCATTAATATTAATTAGGGGAACGTTCACAAGACTACTCTACACGGGCTGTGCATTTCTCCTCCTTCTCCGGACAGTCTCCCAGTTACCTGACTCCTGCAATCTAGGGGTGACTACCGCCCAGAAGTTCATGTCTGTCACTTCCTAGTTCTAATGGAAGGTCCAGCGGAACAGGACACACATTATACTCTTCCCTTCCGCAGACGGTCACAAAATAATGGTGCAATATCAGGAGTCGCTGGTTTGAAGACAACCCTATTCTTGTTTGGAGAAACTTAAGTGAATAATTGACACACAGGCTATTCCTAAAGCAAAGATTTCCTTTGCATGACTGTTATTACTCCCGATCGGAGACGAACCATGATAAATAATCACGATTTTTGATTGAACGTCAAATGCCAGATGCCAAGATAACTCAGCAGAAGTATTCGTTGTCGGGGACCGCTGACGATTGGCCACATTCATATGTAATTTAATTACAATTATAAAACGGCGTGAAACGATTTTAGCATTTCTTTATTTCAAAGAATATTTGCACAGAATCACGTTGTACCTTTAATCCAAACCGCTAGGATGCCATAGAGACGGTATATTTTTAATTCTTTCAGTCAGTGATGACAGCAGAGGAACAGCTGATTTTAAATTCGGATTTAACCAATACCACTGGAGTCTCCACGTCCCTACAGAAAACATTCACGGTATTCTGAGCGTCACTGTAGCTGACAGCCCACTTTCAGAGAGAGATATCACGGCCCAGAGCGGACTCAGCGGTGACCGGTCTAGTGAGTCAGGGCTTTACTGTCATGACAGTACGTGAACTAATAGCATTGCAACCTGTCCTTATGAAGTCCTGGTGAATGGTTTCGACGTGAAATATCGGATACCTCTTCCTCGCTATAGATTCTGCCTGACCTACTGAGTACCGCCAGAATTTCTGTGTGTGGTACTTCCCTGTCTGCACGTTTTATAAGCATATTTAAATATTTCTGGCATATAGTTGTGTTAACAGTAGTACAACATGGTAATTTATGCTAAGGTCAATAATACATCAATGTATATATATATATCTGCAACAATCTTCTTAGCCATTTCTCCATGTTAAATGAAACCATTGAATTTACTAAAATACATTTAGTTTCTAACCTAACGGTACAGGTTTCCTTTCTTGAACATAAACAGAAAAGATGCACTGGAGCGTAATAAAAAGTGTAAACATTACCTGGAACACCGAGTGCTGCAAGCACCGGGTAGTAAATTCTGACAATGTTCTGAATTGCGGAATATTCCATTTTCTACTTGTATCAGCGATCAGATGCCCAAATGGCCGAATTGACTGCATGCATAGATTCCAAGGGTTTTTATACAGCAGTCGGAATCACGGTTAAGTCAGTTAGTGTTCCATTGGTCACGTTAGCTACAGCCCACTGAACAAACACGCAGTGTCAATTACTTTTACTCATTGTGTCATTGTAGAATGCGTTCAGCTATCAAATGTGAAATAGAACTTTGACTGCATTCATGAGAACCTCATTATTTTAACAAGCCCAACAAATCTGATCACCTGCAGAAACGTTCAGGACAAGCGACCCTTTCTGGCAATGAGCACCACATATACACTACACGCAAGTAGACGAAATTTGTCCTCATCTCTGTTCAGAAGGGACAACACTGGGCTCTGTGCCCTGCAGACCCGATGTTGAAGCAGGTGCTCACTATGATTGCCTTCATCTTCGAGGCTTTGGAGGAGATGGATTATCGGCTTATAGTTGTGCAAATTATTAATTGGGTTGCTTTTAAATCACCTTGAGCATTTCTGGTCAAGCCACTTCCAAGCTGGAAATTGTGCACTGCAGTTTCACATGGATTTTGCCTGGAATGGATGGCTGGGGAATGTTTTCCTCGGTGGTTCACGGGGGGAGATTTCAAATAGGCACATGGAAGCATATTGACCACATTTATACATATACAGAAGAGATATGGTTTCATCTGGCATTGTGTTCAGCACAGACACGGTGAGCCGAGGTGCTATTCACGTGCAATAATGCTCTGTGTTCTCACTGAGCTGTAATGATGTCAGCCAACTGCACACTTAGCTTTATCTGTGGCCGCGAATAAGACTGCAAGATGGTGCGCTACCTCTCTGGTACCAGGGTTAAGCATCATTTATGTAGGGCAGAGCGGATTTACAACACAAACCACCACACAGTGCAGATGAGACACCGACAGCCCAACTTTACACTGTGAACCCTCAGGCCATCAACTACCACCATAGCCCAGTGTGGACCGGGAGTTTCACACTTCGCTTGTCTCAACAAGACTAGAGCACATATCAGCATAAATCAGTTTGATGATTGCCCAGAGTCGGCCCAGTACAATTTCAGCAATACGCAGTAGGAAGGTAGGTACATAGAAACAAAACTCTTTCCTGCGGGAAGACAAGCGTCTATACGTCTATAATATCGATAAGGTGGGATTTCAATCTATATCCTAGACCAGCCGAACAAACACAGACACACAGATACACACACACACACACACACACACACACACACACACACACACACACACACACACACACACACACACACACACACACACACACACACACACACACACACACACACACACACGGTACAGAGATAGTCAGGAGTCATCTACAAGGACAATGAGCTCCGCAAACCTCGTTCTTCACTAATGGGAAGGAGCTTTAACAACGCGCTATGTTGTAAGCACTCTGACCTCTATTCAGTCAGCACGCTTCTCCATTGTTTCAACCAAATACAACCCCAGCATTTAAGGACAGTAATAAGTAGAGAACGCTGACACAAGTCGAACAGTCACCGACCCCCTACACGGAGAATATTTCAGGGTATACAGGAGCGAGCTCAGAAAGTGGAACCACTTGACAACATCAAATTGACAGAAGGCATATCTCAAGGCGCCACAAAAGATATTGGCGCATAAACAACAACAAAAGGAACTTTCTTGTAAGTTTTTGAACATGGATTGAAGGCGATCCAAATTGCAAGGAAACAAGGCTGGAATAAATTTTCCAGCTAGACAGATTGTAAATGGTGACCGCAACAGGGATCATTCATGGCTGTGGTAGCAGAAGAGGTCGGAGTGTTCATACACTGTGATACTCTAAAGAGGAGCACTGGAATAAGGAACCTATCACACATGAAATGTTGGAGGAACTCTGCAGGTTCAGGCAGTGTCTTTGGAGATGAATTCAGTCGATGGTTCAACTGGAACCCGCATAAGGATTACCCAGCCCTGGTGAAGGGTCCATATCACTGAATCTCTCGTGCAAACGGTGCAATGACTGTGATCCTCGGAGAGGATCTCAACCTTGTCTTTGGATTTAGAGGCTTGCGTGCTCGGAGTCAGGGACTTGTGTTTTGTCTCATGGTGTAGTCACCCATTCCACCATGTCAAACTGTGGAGACCACACTGAGAGTGGACCACCGGTGCTCCAGGTTCGGGGTGGGGAGTGTTCAGCTCAGCTCAGCTCTAACAACCATGGCTGGATCAGTGATGAAGATTCGTTCCATATCTGAGTGCGACCCGGGGCATCCAGAGACGGAGGACCTTCATTGCTGTTGAAACTCGAACAGCGTAACGGGCTGTACATAATGAATGTGATGGGGCAGCACGAGAGGGCTCCTAAATACCAACGAGAGAAAGTGGAATAAGCATGCATACTGTGTATGTAAAGACAAAAATGCCACAGTGTAGATACAGTGGGGTCTTTCATTTCCCCTGAGACAGCATTATTGCCCTACACATGCCCTTTCGACTTACTCCTTTGACCTTTAGCACATAGCATCTGATATTGTACATTTTAATCCGAGGAAATGAAGCCTGTTCCCTACCGTATGTATGACCATCATACTCATATAAACTGGCACCAGGTGCCTTCCTCGGCCTTGCATGCTCCAATGAAAACAAGTCAGGTTTGTTCAGTGTGCATCGGTACAAGTGACGATAATAAACCGGTTTACGAAAAGAGCACATGCCCTCTCATCCCGCAGCATCCTGACAAACAGCTACTGAATCCTCTCAAAAGCCTCTATTTCTGAGCTACGAGAATTGATTCGGATATTTCAAATGCAACCTGACCAAAGATCTATAATTCAGTAGCATGACGTTTTCATTGCTCAGTTCAGTGTCTTGCCGAACAAAGTACCTGATGGCATATACTGTCGTAACGACCCCATCAAGCTGTGCAGCCAGTTTCGAAAGCCACACACTGGAACGGTCAGTTACTTCTGTACGTTAATCTGTTAGGAGTCATATTATTAGCAGTGTAAAGTCCTTTATCATTTGTTCAACAAAGGTGCACTAAAACACACTTGACCAGATTCAACACAACCTGATGATTCTCTGCACATATCTCCTAATGCAATAGATCTTGCTGTCTTTATTCTTTATTTCTTTCTAAACTATTTACAATGCCAACAATCTTTGTAGTGTCACAAACCAAGAATTACACCCACCAACACGGCACGAGAAAATCTGCGGATGCTGCAAATCCGAGGGAACACGTGCGAAATACTGGAGGAACGAAGCAGGCAAGGTAACATTTATGTAAATGAGGCAGAAATCGATGTTTCGGACAGCAAAATCTGTATGTAAAACCAACCTCTCACATTTCTTTGAATGCAATGGACATTTTTTTTTGAAAATATTGCTTCCTCAGAATATTTTTTTGTTTATGATAGACTGCTTGAAGATGAACACACATATAATTCCAGGCTACTTGTAGCACGTAGCAATTTGGAGAAACAACAAACTGACTTTAGTTGAATATAATCGTTTAATTGCATAATGGTACTGAAGCTTTGCAATAGTTCAACTAAGTTAAAAATATTTTGTTAATGATTTTCATTTGTACTCAGTGTCTGAGGCTGCTTGCTTAATTGTCCAGCACTAATTCGCCAGCATTGAAGGATTCCAGTTGCGCTGGTATCTTCTCTCCATTTCCGCAATGTCCTGGTAAAACGTTTCACCATGCTCGTCACTAACAGCACCAAGATTTGCAGTGAAGAAGTCTAAATGGGGATGCAGATAATAAACCTTTACTGGCATGTTGCATTTCATTGTTTTATATGCTTGAAGCATGCTTTCAACCAGCTGCATGTAGTTTGTTGCTCTGTAAATACCGAGAAAAAATTCAATAACTTCTTTGAATGCCTTCCATGTGACTTTCTCCGGTCCTACCAGAAGTTCTTCAAATTGCCTGTCATTGATGACCTGTTTGATCTGTGGACCACAAAAATGCTTTCATTAAGCTTGCGATCAGTTATTCTGGGAAGCATCTCTCTCAAATATCAAAATCCTTCATAGAAATCTTTGCCCCTGGTGATAGCAAATTCCATCCTTGCATTCCTGAACCCAATAATTATTAATAAAACCTGTCCTGCCATGCAGCAACCTAAGCATGCCCAAGCATTCCTGAACAAGATAGGAAACTTTCCAGCTTACATTGTAGACAATATTTAATTCACTTGAATTATGAATTGAAATGATAAACATGTTTATTTTTAAAAATTGTTCGTGATAGGGAATTTTCATGGTGATTATCATGATCGATAGTCCCAAATTCATAAGATCCACATAAAGGTATTCAGGAAGCAATATGTTTGTTGTCCAGTGATATTTATCCTCAGGCTGAAGCTAAGAGCTCTCGTTTTGGATCAACTGTCCTGAAAAATATGTCTGTCTCTGTCATGCATTTATAAAGCCTCTCAGGTGACCTACATTTAGAGAATAAAATGTTTTAGCCCATTCAGCCTCGCTTTGTTCACCCTTCCTGTCTAGTTCTGGTTATCCTTAAATCTCATTTGCCTCAGTCCAATTAAAACCCTTCCCTCTGATGGGCAGGACAGTCAGATCTGTGTGTAGTTTATGTGATCGAGGTTTGGAAAACGTCATGAAGTTCGTATGGTTCCCTTAAAGGGGAATTCCGCCTGTCAAACCTTTTCGATTTGGCTAAGAAGATAAGAGAGAGAATGGACAAAGAGCAGTTAGTGGGTCTTGTTCACTTTGTTTACTTCGAATTTCAGAAAGCAAGTGGGAAGAAACCAGAGGAAGAATCTGTGTGCAAGGGAAAGAGTAGACGCTGGACTGTGACAGGTGAAGGTACGTGAGGGGAAAAGATCGATCGATTGGACGGTGGGATGAAGGAGGATGGCGAGGAGGTGGGGCGTAATACGTGGAAACACCAAAGGGTTGAAGAAGATGGATTCCAATAGGCGAAGGGAATGGACATGGGAGAAAGGGAAGGAGGAGAAGACTAGAGAGGCGTTAGATAGGCGACGAGAAGAAAAGAGTCAAGAGAAAATCCAGAATGGGAAATGGAAAAAAGAGAAGGTGATCAGGAGGGGAAAATTAACGGGTGAAAGAAATCGGTGTTCATGCCGAAAGGTTGAAGACTACTCAGAAGAAATAGGAGGTGTAGCCCCTTCAAACTGTTGCCGCACGTGGCATTGGAGCAAAGGTTGCACCGAATGAAAATCGATAATGGAATGAAAATTATTGGCTGGTGGGGAATTCTGTACATTAGAGATGGAGTGAAGGAGCCCAAAGAAACGAGTCCCCAATCTGAGTCGGGTCTCACGAATGTAGGGATAGCAGCGCCGGAACAATCGGACACAGTAGATGCAACCGACAGATTCGCAGGGAAGTATTGCCACACATAGAAAATTTACCTGGGGGTCTGATTAGCAGTGAGGGGGGACGTGAATGGGCAGGCGTAAAACCTGTTCCGCTTGCACGGATGTGCCAGTAAGGAAATCGATGGTAAGGACCAACTGTCAGAGGATTCACGGAGACAGTGGGCCCTGCAGAAAGCGGAGTGGTTGCGAGACAGGGTGCAGGCTAAGATGCGATTAATGATTGGATCCCGTTGAAGACGGCTGAAGATACGGAGAAGGACGTGCTGACGGAGTCTCAGAGTGGTAAATAAGCACAACAGGAACTGTATCCCTGATAGGGATGCGGGGAGATTTGATAAGGATGGATGGTGGTGAAATTGAGCATATAAGAGTGAGGGCACATTAACAGTGGCAGAAAGGTTACCCCGTTGTTTGAAGAAGTATTGGGAGGGAAGTTCGAATCAGCAACACACTGCCCTTCATCATTCCCTGCATGAAATAGTCAGGCAGAACGGGAGATGATTAGTTAGCATTAAAGTACAAAGTTCAAAGTTAAAAGTAACATTTATTATCGGAGTGCCTACATGACGCCATTTACACACAAACTTTGAACTTTGTACTTTAATGCTAGCTAAACATCTGCTGCTCTGTTTTGGTAAGAAAAGCTAGAACTATGTTCCTTTAAACTTATCCGCAACTGTCTTTTGATCTATGCACGATGGAAAATAACACATGGGAGGTCAGCTGGAGACGCTCATGGAGTGAGTACTGTTTTAGATTCGCTCCATAATCTCTACTTTTTTTAACCTTTGATCACCCTTATCCAACTTATTTTTACCTACATCAAAAGATTCTTGCTATTTTCTTGGGCCTATCGTTAAGAGTTTATTGTGAATTTTTGAAGATATGCAAACAGAAATGGCTCTTAGATCTAAAGGACGAGAACCGGGGCGCAACCCGAACTGCAATGGAAAGAAGCAAGCTCATCCTGCAACGCACTGAATTAACTTATGAACTGTTTATGGAGGTTTTGGATAAAAAATTCGATGAACTACAACAAGTTTTTAAACAAGATATAAAGGCCTTTCAAGATTATATGGTTAAGACGGATTCAGTAATTAACCAGCAGCAAGCTCTTATTGCGTCTCTGCAAGAAGAAGCTCGGAAACGAGATTTGACAATTGTAAAATTGCAACAGGATTTAATTTCGACCATTAAACTGGTGGAAACACGTAAAGCCAAGAGTGTCGACTTTGAGAATCGGTCCAGAAGACAGAACCTACGTATACTTGGTCTCCCAGACGGCATAGAAAAAGGCGATCCTTCGAAATATTTTGCTCAACTTTTAAAAGATGCGTTCCCGTCGGTTTTCCCAGAGAATCCCCCGTTACTTGATCGAGCACATAGAATTTGGCGTCGTTCATCGAGTGCTCCAGCTAAACCTTCGGTTGTAATTGTCCGGTTTCACTATGTACACGACAAAGAACAACTTATTCGTGTGGCTCGGCGGGCTGGAATGATTAAATTTCAAGAGTAACACTTCCGTTTGGTTGAAGATTTTAGTCCTAGAGTTATGAAGAAAAGGCTTCTTTTTAAACCTCTGATGTCTGAATGTTATGAGAAAAATCTAAAACCTGTGCTCTTATACTCTGTGAAGCTTAGAATCTCTCCGTCGAATGCTCCACGCCAGGTTTTCCTTTCTACATCTGAAGCGAGAAAGTATCTGGAGGAGAACTTCCCTACAGCCATAGACACTACTCTCTAATAAATGAGTGATTCTGATCGTGTAGGATGGTTTTCGATTCCTCAAACCAGAGTTAGTCTCTGGTTGTTGGTGTAGGTTTATCCTATACTTTATATTTAAGTTAAACTGTGCTTTCGTATTATTAATCGCTCTGTTTTATACACTTTAACCATTATACTATATTTTTGACTATTACTTTTGGTCCCTCGAAGGTATATTTTTAACCTTTCGAAGGGAAATTCATTTTTATTAAGATGCTGTTTTTTTGGAAAAATATTCTTGGTTTTGTTTAAGATGGCGTTATTTTTTTTCTTTTCTCGTCTTCTTCCTATAATGCATCGCTTATCATAGTTCAAATATTTCTTGATTTGTTTGGGTTATAACCCGATTTATAAGCTTTTAGTGATTATATTCTTTTTTTTACAACTAAGTATATTAAGAAGCGTGGTTTTTAGTTTAGTGATTATAATTTTAAAGTTGGGGTGTTTTTATATATATATATATATATATCCTTTATATACGGAATGGTCTTCCGCTGACATGGGGGTAGAATTAGTCTCATTTTTTCCTTTTTCTAGCCATATTTTGGCTTTTTTTCTTTCTCTTGTGGGGGTGGGGGGTGGTCTGTTTTCTAATTTTATTTTTCTTTTACCAGTTTGTTTTAGTTTTTTCATTTGTGCTGTTTCTGAACTAGAAATATGTCTACGATGTCGTCACTTCCGGGTCCGCTCTTTATTTTTGTTCCTCTTCCGGGTGCTTGAGTTGAAAATTTGGTTAACCCTTTCTATGCCAAATGGTTGACTTTAGAAGCATGGCTCAGACCATTAATTTTGTGTCTTGGAATACTAATGGTTTAAACCATCCGATTAAACGAAAGAAGATTTTCAAAGTATTCCAAAGACTTAATGCTCATATAATTTTTGTACAAGAAACTCATGTGAGGAAGGAGGACAAATACCGCTTTTTTAGGTCTTGGCGGGGTCAACAGTATAATTCGAGTTCGAATGCCAAAGTTAAGGGAGTTTCAATTTTTATTGACTCCTCTATTGCATTTGTTCAACACGATATCCTTTCGGATCCGAATGGTAGATTTTTGTTAATTACGGGTTTACTTTATAATAAAAAGGTTGCTATGGTTAATGTTTATGCTCCAAATGTGGATTGTCCTGATTTTTTTAAGTCCTTATTTACTTCTTTACCTAATCTAAATGAAAATAAGTTAATAATGGGTGGTGACTTTAATTGCTGTTTAAATCCTTTGATGGACAAATCTATATCTATTCAGGCTTTACCCAATAAGTCGGCCACTTGTATTCCCTCCTTTTTGACTGATAATGGAATTTTTGATATTTGGAGATTTCGGCATCCTAACTACAAAGAGTTTTCTTTTTTCTCACATGTTTATCATTCCTATTCGAGAATTGATTATTTTTTTATTGACTCTTGTTTTATTCCTTCGGTAATTGGTTGTAATTATGATATTATAGCTATCTCTGACCATGCTCCATTAAAACTTTCTATTAAATTTATGGATACAGCTTCTAATGGTAGACAATGGCGATTTGACTCTACCTTATTGCAAGATCTGGACTTTATTAAATTTATGAAGGAGCAGATAGATTTCTTCTTTTCAACTAATTCCACGGATGATATTTCTTGCGGAACACTTTGGGACACTTTTAAAGCGTATATACGTGGACAGATTATCTCTTACTCTGTTGGGCTGAGAAAACGCATTAAGAAGGAAACTCTTTTATTGGTTGAAAAAATTTAAGAGATTGACAAGAAATATTCGATCACTCCTAGTAAGGAGCTTTACAAACAAAGGGTTGAACTTCAAATGGAACGTAGTTTATTACTTACATCTCCGATTGAAAATCAATTAATGAAAACCAGATCTGATTTTTATATACATAGTGATAAATCGGGTAAACTGTTAGCTAGTCAGTTGAAGAATGTTTTGGTTAAACGTCAAATCACTAAGATTTGTCAGCAGAATGGGGATTTGACAGTCTACCATGATGAGATAAATAAGTCATTTCAAGACTTTTATACCTCCCTGTATCAATCTGAATTCCCTCAGGATCATAATACCATGTGTGATTTCCTTGGGAAAATGAATTTTCCAAAATTATCATCCGATGATCTTTCAATATTAGATACTTCGATTACGGATGCAGAAATTAAAGGGGTTATTCCCTCAATGAATTCTGGGAAAGCACCAGGTCCAGATGGGTATACAGTAGAATTTTTAAAATGTTTTTCCTCTACTCTTTCTCCTTGGTTATGCAGGGTTTTTGAAGAAGCAACTAGATTGGGAAATTTGCCACAATCTTTTTATAGAGCTTCCATTTCTATAATACTGAAGAAAGATAAAGACCCTACTGACTGTGCATCCTATAGACCAATATCTTTATTGAATGTGGACTCCAAGATCTTTTCCAAGTTACTGGCTTCCAGGCTGGAGAAGGTATTACCCCAAATTATTTCGGAAGATCAAACCGGTTTTATTAAAAATCGCTATTCTTTTTTCAATGTTAGGAGATTACTGAATATTGTTTATACTCCTTCACATAGCACTTCAGAATGTGTTATTTCATTAGATGCGGAGAAAGCATTTGATAGAGTTGAATGGCCTTACTTATTTTATGTGTTGGAGAAGTTTAATTTTAGTCCGACATTCATTTCTTGGATTAAACTGATTTATCACACTCCAGACGCCTCGGTGTTTACTAATAATCAAAGATCTCCCTTTTTTCGTTTATTTCGGGGCACTAGACAAGGTTGTCCTCTTAGCCCATTACTATTTAACACTGCTTTAGAACCTTTGGCAATTGCTATCAGAGAATCACAGGATATTTCGGGTATTAATCGTGGAACAGATATTCATAAGGTATCTTTGTAGGCAGATGATTTATTATTATTCATTTCTAACCCTGAGAAATCTATTCCAGCAGTTCTATCATTGTTGGCTCAATTTAGTGAGTTTTCTGGGTATTAGTTAAATCTTAATATGAGTGAATTGTTTCCTTTGAATAGACTGGTCCCAAGTTATGGAAATTTACCTTTTAAATTAGTTAATGACTCTTTTATTTACTTAGGGATTAAAATCACAAAAAAACCATAAAGAATTATTTAGGTTTAATTTTTTACCCTTAATTGATCAGATTAAAGGCTTGTTTACTAACTGGTCACCATTATCTTTATCTCTGATAGGTAGGATTAATGCTATTAAGATGGTTATTTTACCTAAGTTTTTATATATTTTTCAAGCTGTACCAATTTTTATTCCGAAATCTTTTTTTACTAATGTTGATTCAAAAATTTCCTCATATATATGGCAGAATAAAAATCACAGGTTAGGTAAAATATACTTACAGAAGACAAAGAAGAAAGGTGGGTTGGCAGTACCTAATTTCAGATTTTATTATTGGGCAGTTAACATTAGATATTTGTTATGTTGGTTGAAAGACTGGGATGGTTCTTTTGGCCCGCATTGGGTGAGTTTGGAAATTAAATCGGTACCAGGTTATGCTCTGGGTTCTATTTTAGGGACTGCTCTCCCTTTTGCTCTTCCTAAATTGCCGAAACGAATTGACAACCCGATAGTTAAATATACCTTACGTATATGGTTTCAATTTCGGAAATTTTTCGGGTTGACTCAATTCGTTTTAAATATTCCTATTGTATCTAATTTTTTTTCCACCCTTCAATTATAGATCAAGCTTTTTTGGCTAGGAAAACTAAGGGTTTACTAAGATTTTCTGATTTATTTTCGGACAATTGTTTTATGTCTTTTGAGCAATTATCTAATAAATATAATTTGCCTACATTTCATTTTTTTTAGATATTTACAGGTTAGGCATTTTTTAAGTACGGTACTTCCTACGTTTCCAAATTTTGTCTCTTCAGATATTTTGGAGAGTTTGTTCGAATTAAACCCTTTTCAAAAAGTGCTTATATCAAAACTTTACAATTATGAAGATACGTTCAGAGCCCCTTTATAAGACAAAAAATGATTGGGAAAGAGAGCTTAATCTTATTATTCCTATTGAGAATTGGGATAGAATTCTTCAATTAGTTAATACATCATCTATATGTGCCAAACATTCATTAATACAATTTAAGGTCGTACATAGGGCCCATATGTCCAAGGATAAATTAGCTCATATTTATTCTAATATAAACCCTATTTGTGATAGATGTCAATTTGAAATCGCGTCTTTAACTCATATGTTTTGGTCATGTCCGCTTTTGAAAAAATATTGGAAAGATATTTTTGATATTATCTCTGCGGTATTGAACATCGATTTACAACCCCATCCTATTACCGCAATTTTTGGTTTACCGATGATGGACTCACTTCATTTATCTTCTTCCGCCTGTCTAATGATTGCATTTCTCACTTTGATGGCTAGAAGATCTATGTTGTTGAATTGGAAGGAAATTAATCCTCCCACTGTATTTCATTGGCTTTCTCAAACTATGTTATGTTTAAATTTAGAAAAAAAATAGAAGTGGTGTATTCGATACTTCTATTAAATTTGAAGAGATATGGAGATCATGTATTCAATATTTTCATATGATGTAATATGACGCTGTTCCAAGCTTATTGGATTTTCCAGCTTTAATCTTATTTATGTTGAGAGGATCGGAGTTGACGACACTGATGATTATGTATTCTTGTGAGATATTATAAACAGCCCTTTTTTTTCCTTTTTAGTTTTTCTTTTTTCTTTTTTTGCTTCTTTTTTCTTCTTCATTAGCTTATTAGATTAGCAGTTTAGTCAATTTTGCAATCATTTTTTTTCTTTTTTCTGTTTTTTTATATCATATATTATGAAATACCTAGATTTACATTGTTCATACATATACTGTATGTTCCATGTTTTGGGAAAACTCATCTATACTGTAATCATTGCTTATGTATTCTTTCATGTGTAATGGGAATTTGTATGTTTGTAATCCCTTTATTAATATATCAATTGCATTTTGTTCATAATATTGTTAATAATAATAAAGAGATTGAAAAAGCAAAGGAAAATAACACATGGCTAATCAAGCAATCCCCGGGACAGGCTGGAGTACTAACCGCATTACCGACCAGAAACCAATGCGAAAGTGCGAGGTGTTAATCGGATGTCCAGGCACAGGAGGGTTCACAGGATCAATACGATGTTTGCTGGTTCATTGATATGACGTTTATTACACATACACCTTTCACTCCCTGAACGAATCTCCAGAGACTCCTGAGGAAGTCGAGGAGCGGTCGTGTTTTTTTCGCAATTATATTTAGATGATGCTTCCAGGAATGGTCCTCTGAGAGAGTGGTACACAGATACTTGGTCAGTAGCACCTAAATGGTTTGACAAAGCCCCAGCTGAGCACCTCACATTCGTGACTGATAGGCGTGATGCAAGCCTTTCTACTTCGCGATTCCGGATTAGTCTGGCACGGACATGTTGCGGTGAGGGGTATAAAAACCAGGTAATTTTACAATTATCAGAATGACCTTACCGTCCAATGCAGACGTTCAGAGATAAATAAAAAGATGAACGAAATGCAACAGAAGCACAGTCAACAAATGATGGTTTTTGGATTTTGTCAGGATTTATTTTTATATATTACGTAGGTTTTTAATACCACGCGCAGATTTTGTCACCAGAGTGTTTACTGTAAGAATCAGTTTCAGAACTATTTAAATGCTTACACAACTCGTAATCAAGCACAGCGGACTGTAATCTCAGGGTATCCGAGTCAAATACATTTTCGTGAATGCAATAGTTTCATCTTCGTCCTTAATTTGATCAATATCTTCCCCGGAATAATCTTTTACAGTGAGATCCCTGAATAAAGCTCCCTGACAACACAAATCAAATACTTTTCCAAATAATTGTTTTGAAGTAGCAGGAAGGAATAATTGTATTTGAATTTTATTTGCAAATCAATCCCGTTGCTGCAAATAGGTACGTCACGCCATTCTTCAGCTCCTCTCTGAATTTTCTCTGCGTCAGTCCATAGATGCAGGTGTTGGTGCAGGTACTGACAGAAGACAATATAAAACCACATTGCTGCAGGATATAGGTCGGTGTACTTAAATGTCTGTCTGTGTAGGAATAATTTTCGACTTGACAGTTCATTGACTGTACAACATAAGGCATCCAAAATAATATAAAATTAGCTGAAAGAGTGAACAGCAGGATTATTGACTTTCTCCGGTTTGCCACCTCTGGATCATTATGATTTTCGCCGTTTTCCTGAAGTACCTGGCGAACTCTATTTGTCGCTATAATACGTTTGGCGGTTGAAACATTAAAGAGCAGAATTAAACAGATTGGTAGTAACGGTGCTGTGATGCTGTCAAATACCTCGTAGGCTTTCCACACGGGTGACGTGAAGTATTCAGCTACGGGGATACAACGCCATCGATCCACTGCGAAGTAAAATGGAGCGGCCTCGGCATAACACGCTGCAGTCACTGTTGCTATCACCACGGTCGCTGTTCTCTCGGTGCAATATCAGTTCCTCAGCTTCTCACAGCAGATGGCGACGCAGCGATCGAAAGTGACGGCAACCGTCAACCAAACGGAACAGTGCAATGTCGCGACACTCAGGACGAGAAGCACAGAACAACCCGGAGTTGTAAGCAAGAAATCAGCAAATAAATAGATAAAGTTTATCCTCTCTAATATAATAACAATGGTGATCACCATCAGATCGGCTGCCGCCATGGCCAAAAGGTAGAGAGTGATGCATTTGGACAGACCGCAATTCCCGCGGGACAGGATCACGATCGCCGTTAGGTTAACTGAAATAAGTTATATATAACACTTTAAAAACCGATTATTATCAGTTACCGCAGAATGATCAGTGTGACTTTATTTATGTTGAGTGAGTAATAGTCGATCGGGCCATTGTCTGGAGTTAGGATAACGGCTCCAATTGCGCTGAACGGGATGGCATGCGGATGGCCCGATTAAGCTGATACAACATCGCAATGCACAAGTTAAGTCTCGCTCGTTTCACATACAAAAGTTAACATAGAACATACAATAGTACAGCACAGTATAGGCCCTTCGGTCCACAATGTTGTGCCGACCCTTCCACCCTGCCTCCCATATATCCCCCCACCTTAAATTCGTCCATATACCTATCTAGTAGTCTCCTAAATTTTATTAGTGTATCTGCCTCCACCACTGACTCAGACAATGCATTTCACGCACCAACTACTCTCTAAGTAAAATTCCTACCTCTAATATCCCCCTTGAACATCCCTCCCCTTACTTTAAAGCTATGTCCTCTTATATCGAGCAGTGGTGCCCTGGGGAAGAAGCGCTGGTTGTCCACTCTATCTATTCCTCTTGACAATCACAAGGGAAGTCAGAGGCTGACAGCAGAGTGTCCTCCGCTAGCTCTGTTAAGAACAAAGGGCCGGGTACCAGTCCCGGAAAGCGAGGTTATGAAGTGCTGTCCTAAATAGAATGTGATCTTACGGAGAATGGCGCAGGTAGTGGAGAGCTTGGTTTTAAAATAAGACGATATACCCTAATTGTACTTCTTTAAAATAATATATTTTATTGTCTTATTTTTAAAGTGATATTATTTTGTAATTACATTGACAAAAATGTCATGAAGGCATTACGTTGGAAATCGACAGATATTTGGATACTGGCTGGGGAAGCCTTTTACACTCACATTTAACGGCTCTCAGGGCTGCGTGGTCACGGACTGACAGACGTAACAACCTGCGCGCTTCTTCAAGAAGAACAGAGAAACCCGAGAGGCACCCTCAATGATGCCCCACGAAGAGAGAGACGCGAAACCTGCTGACAGGTCACAGTTCGGCACAACTTTGTGGGCCGAAGGGCCTGTATTGTGCTGGAGGTTTTCTATGTTTCTCTGCACACGTGAGACCTGAAAAGAGCTTCGCCGGGATTGTAGTAATCAGTGTAACTGCCTTGGGAAATGAACACGTTCGCAGATAATCAATTTTGATTCAAAGCAATGCCTGGACATGAAGTGCCATACATTCAATAATTAGCTAGTTTGATAGTTAGAAGGAATGTAAGAGGGAAAGGAGCTAATAAACGGGAGGTTTGTTACAATAGGGACAAACATACTCCTTTCTTCAGCAGAAGTTCGTTCTAGAAAGAACAGAGTAATGTGGTAATGTCCGGAGCTTTTGTTTTGAGGACAAGTCTAGTCTTGTTTTCAGAAATCGGCAAATAATTGACAGACAGACTACTCTTAAAATCATAGTTCATTTGCATGGCCGCGTTTTCTCCGCTACCGAGGAGGGATCCACGAGGAAGAGTCATGTTTGGTGATTGAACAACAAATGACAGACACCAAGGCAACTCATCTGCTATATTCAGCATTGACCTACCTCAGAACTTTCGCCTCATTTCAGTGATTTAATTACAATACTAAAACGGCGTGAAACAATATTATCATTTATTCCTTTAAATAAGACCCCACAGCTGATGTTTTACTTTGCACCTAAACGTAAACCAAGTTAATCGCATAGAGACGATTCATTTTAATTTCCTCAGCAGGTGATCACAGCTGACAAATGCTCCACTCAGCGTGGAGAGACATCGAGGAACTGCTCTGATACTCTGGGGTTTAAATAATGGCTGCGAAGTATCGGGTCCTCGGAGTAAACGTGTATATTTCTGTAGGCGGAATTGTTCCGGGACTGCCCGAGGTCAGAATGTGAGTGATGTATGTCACGGCACAGAGCAGGCTCAGCGGTGAACGGGCCTTCTGAGTCATTGTTGTCACTGTCAGGATTTTACGTGAGAAAGTATCTTTGCACCCTGTGAAATGAAATCCCTGTGAAGGGTCTTGACGTGAAACGTCGAATATGTATTGCTTACCATAGATGCTGACTGAACTATATATAAAAATGCATCACACACCTCAATCATAACCCCATGCAAAATTAAACCGTTAAATTAACACGAAATACACTTATGAAAGAAATTACTAACGAAAGTTTCTTTACAGGGAAAACCTGCGATGCCCCGAGCGGAAAACAAAGGCATAACAATACCTGGAACGCCGAGTGCTGCAAGCATCGGGCAGTAAATTCTGACGATGTTGTAAATTGCGGAATATCCCATTTTCTAACTGAAGTGACGATCAGAAGCACAAATCGTCCCAACTGCCTGTATGCACAGATTTGAGGAGTCCTTATACACCACTGGGAACCACGGTTAAGTCAATTAGTGCTCTCATTGGTCACATTAGGCACAACCCACAGAACAAACGCAGTTTTTAATATCGTTACTCGTGTCCTGTTCTGTCATATTTGCTCTTCAAGGAAAATAAGAAGGACTTCCGTTTGATGTTGACTGGAAGGATTTTCAGTGGAGATGTTTCGAGCACTTTTATTTTTACAATGCTTGAATTGTTAAACACACTTTTTATCCTGGTCCTCTTGTTGTTTTTTAAAAACAAATTCTTTCGCCTTCGGCTCCCGATCAGTTTTGATATTGCTAGAAATGAATGGATCAATCAGATAAAGCGAGTTCAATGAGGATGAAACGTGCCCTGCGCTTTCCTGCCTTTTCGGTGGGTTCATTCTTCAGACGGGCGCATCAGCTCATTATATTCCCAAAGAGAAATTATCATTGCGTTCAAGGATATCACATCATTGAAACAAGACCAACTAATTTGAGTACATGCAGAAAGGCACATGAATATGTCGGAAATGGAAGGACATGGATCACACACACAAAAACGTGAGATTTCTATTATTTGACGTTGTGTTCAGCAGAGACATCATGAGTTATACTGCTATTTAAAGATATGTGGCATGGTGGTCGGATCCAATGATACAGATCAGCAGATATCATTCCACGGACGGTAGAGGCAAGGTCGAGTAATGTTGAAAGGAAGACCCATTCTGCACAGGACAATGATGGGACAGAGGTGGTGAAATAATTATTTATGTCGTGATAGAGCACAGAGCGGATTTACAACATCAACCACTCCGCTGTGTAGATAAGACATGGTCAAACTATTCCACAGAGTGAAACCACAGCCCATCAAAACCCCACACTCTGTCCACCGGAGACAGGGAGTTTTCAACACGAGGAGAACACAGATCTGCATAAACAAGTTTTTGGATGAAAAGATTCGGCCCAGTAAAACGCCAACACCATACACCAAGGAGGTGGACATGTAGAAGCCAAACAGACACATGAAAACCACGTAGACACGCAAGCCATGTAGACACAGACTTCTGCAACATCAGCAAGGTGGGGAGTTGCAGATACATCCCTGATATAAGCCCGAAGCTACCGTCCACCCACTGCCACCACCCCCAAACCCCTACCAGCGAGACACACACAGCACACTCTGTAAGAATAGCCAAGAGCTATCTATAAAGAAAATAAATCGTAAAAATCAAGTCCTTCACGAATGGGACACACATATACTGTGTATTACTTAACGCGATATCCAGTCAATACTCTGACCTGCACCCAGTCGACACTTTAGTGCAAAGTTACAACTGAACACTTCGAGGACACAGGAATAAGTGAAACACTAACACTAGACTGTAATTCACTGTTAGGAGCAATCACCTTCCTCCCACTGGTATATTTCTGGATGTACAGGCGTGAGCTCATGAAGCGGAACCTCTGACATGACCTCAAATTCACTAAAAGGCATACTTCAAGCCTCCACATGAGATGTAGGGGTATTAAACCCGTCAAATATATTGCGTTTGTGTTTCAGGATGGATTGAAGGCGATCGTACTTCCGATAAAAGAGAGCTGGAATAAATTTTCCAGTTGGAGAGATGTCATTTGTCGAGTGCCACAGGGATCATTCATGGCCTCCTCAGTGGCACAGAGAACAGGTTGCATTGTTCATACAATGTTGCATTGAGGTGGAAGACATGAATATGGAACGTAACACACGCAAAACGTTGGAACTATTCCGCAGGTTCAGACAGTATCTATGGAGAGGCATAAATAGTAAATGTTTCGGCCGAAACCTGCATCAGGATGATCCAGCCCTGGTGCAGGTTCCACCCCCTGTATTTAGGGAAAAGGAAGGTACAATATCGGTGATCCTTCAGAGGAACCCAGCCATGTTCTATGGTCAGGAGGCTTGCGTGCTTCAGTGTCTCGGAAAACTATGTTGGCTGTAGTTAGGGACTTGTGCTTTGCCTCAGTATCGTCACCCATGCTAAACGGGTCAAATGGTGGAGGCCAGACTAAGAATGGTCCACCTGTCCTCCAAGGTTGGGAGTTCAGCTCAGGTGAAAGAACCATGACCGGTCAAAATGAGAGAAAAGGGGATGAAGAATCCTTCTTTCCCTGTGTGCGACCGAGGTCCGACAAAGATGGAGGAACGTAATTGCTTCTATAAGCGACAGCAGCATAATAGGCGGTAAGTTATAACTTTGATGGACAGGTACTGGGGCATCACAAATAATAACTAGAGACACAGGAACAGGAGGCAGACCGTGCATGGAAGGACATAAAATCAACATACAGGCTGCAGCAGCTTATTTTCATTTCCTTAGGACTCCATTCCCTTTTACCTTACCGATCTAACCTTGATCTCTTAGCCTCTGATATTATGCCTCTTAGTCCTAGCAGAATGGCACCTGCTGGTGACCCTATCTATGACTCTCATAATCTTATGAAATAGGATCAGGCATTTTCCTCAGCCTTCATTGCTCTAGAGAAAACAAGTCAGTTTACTCAATGTAACATCGATTCACAGAAACATAGAAAACGTACAGCACAAAACAGGCCCTTTGGCCCACAAAGCTGTGCCGAACATGTCTCTAGGCTTTGCACATAGTCCTCTATTTTTCTAAGCTCCGTGTAGCCATCTGTTACATATTCGGGCAACAATAATATAGATGAGTTAGGCAAGGGGTTTTATAACGAATAACACGTTTATTAAACACTGATAACAAACCCCCTTCAAATGTAAACAAACCCAAACAATGGTCCGAGCTCAGCTGCTGGCAGCTGGTCAGACAGTCCTTAATAGCGTTGCAGTCCCAAACAGTCTTTAAAGCGGTATTGAAAAGAACTCAATTCTTTAAAGCGATATGCCGAAAGTAAACAGCATTTTAAAACGACATGCCGACAGTTCAAAAGCTCACGATACTTTTAAAAGGAGAGACTTTTTAAAGCGATGCAAATTCTCTTCCACGTCGATGTCCTTCGATTCCCAGCGTCGAACTCCCACGTCGAATTTTATTAAATATAACAACTTAAAGTGACTGACCTTCCTTCCACAATATTCTCAATCTCCCGCTTTTCCCAGCGGAGACTATCGTGAGAATAGTAAACGAAATCCTTCCGAATGAGGATCACACAAGGTCGAAGTCAATCCATCGAAAATCGATTTTTCTTGATCTCCATTTTCCAAACTTCTCTTCACTCTCCATCAGCAAAGAAACCGTTGGCTCTGACCTTTTAAACTTTAGGCATTATATAAAACTTAATTTTTAACTAAACTGCGTCATCACATTAAATCACACAGTGATATGAAGTCATCTTGGCAAATCCAGCCACGAACTGCCCCACCTGACAGGGTGGGTCTTCCTTTTATACCCTGTAGAAAAAAACCTGTCACATGACCTCTACTGGCGGGAAAATGACATCACTCCACCATTACCTCATGTCCAGTATAACTTCAACCCCAGTCACGTGACAAGGGTACCACTGTCACGTGTCACAGGTACGTAACACCTCCCTCCAAAAAAAAACATTTTTGGTCTATCAAGAACAAAAATTTGTAACAATTACTTACAAGAAAAAAAACAAATGTATAAATCATATAACATACACAATACACAATACAGTAGGAGTGTTACAATAAAAAAAAACACTCCAAAAAAAACATTGTACATTCAATATCGAGATAGACAATCAGCAACCACATTATCTTTACCTTTAATATGAGTTATCACAATATTGTACTCTTGTAACATCAAACTCCAATTTAACAATCTTCTGTTTTTGTTTTTCATCTTACTCAGAAAAACTAACGGATTATGATCAGTGTAAACAATAAGTGGTTTTTGAGTTGTACCAACATATACCTCAAAATATTCCAAAGCTAAAGCAAGAGATAACAATTCTTTCTCTATTGTTGAATAGTTTCTTTGATGCTTATTAAATTTCTTAGAAAAGTAAGCTACTGGATGATCAACCTCATCACCCTCATTCCTTTGCATCAATACTGCTCCCGCAGCTTCATCACTAGCATCCACAGCTAATGAAAAAGGTTTTTCAAAGTCAGGTGCCTTAAGCACAGGTTGTTCACATATCATTGTTTTCAATTTTTCAAATGCTTCCTGACAAAACACTGTCCACACAAACTTCACATTCTTCTGCAGAAGGTTAGTTAATGGAAGGGCAACATTAGCAAAATTCTTACAAAATTTTCGATAATATCCTACCATTCCCAGAAACCTTCTGAGAGTTTTTTTCCCCGTCGGAGTGGGAATCTCTAAAATTGCCTGAACTTTTGCCTGAACAGGAGCTACCTTACCTTGACCCACAACATAACCAAGGTAAGTCACAGTAGCATGTCCAAATTCACTCTTGGCTAAATTAATAGTCAAGTTAGCTTTTGAAAGCTTTTCAAACAATTTCTCCACCGCAATTATGTGTGCTTCCCAAGTATCATTTCCTATCACTAAATCATCAATATAAGCATCAGTATCTTTCAAACCCTGAATCACAGAATTAATCATCCTCTGAAAAGTACCTGGGGCATTCTTCATCCCAAATGGAAGAACATTATACTCATATAACCCAGATGGAGTTACAAATGCAGAAATCTCTCTACCTCTGTCCGTTAGGGGAACACACCAATACCCTTTTAATAAATCAATCTTTGTAAGGAACTTTGCTTTCCCAACTTTATCTACACAATCATCTACTCTAGGAATTGGATATGCATCTGTCTTCGTTACAGCATTCACCTTCCTATAGTCCGTACAAAACCTAATACTACCATCAGGTTTTGGCACCATAACACATGGCGAACTCCAATTCGAGTTAGAATGTCTAATAATATCATTCTCTAACATGTATTCAATTTCCTTCTCAGCAAGTTCACATTTTTCCATGTTCATTCTATATGGATGTTGTTGAAAAGGTTTGGCATCTCCAACATCTACATCATGTGAAGCTATAGTAGTCCTTCTCGGAACATCTGGAAACAAATCCTTATACTTAAAAATCAATTCCTTCATCTGTTGTTTCTGCTCTAGCTGTAAATGTGCTAATTTCTCATCCATATTTTCCAAAATAGTCGAATTAGGTAACCTAACAGAAACAATGTTAGATTTAGAATGAAAGTCAGATGAATCATCTATCATGTTCTCAGTTAAATCCAACTCATTCTCACTAACCACAACAGTCACAGTATCAGATTGTTTCGCAAAATATGGTTTAATCATATTTATGTGGCAAAGTTGTGTTGACCTTCTACGATCTGGAGTTTTTATTACATAATCCACATCATTAACTCTAGACACAATTTCATAAGGTCCATGAAATCTAGCTTGTAAAGGATTTGTCTGCACTGGGAAAAGAACCAACACCTTATCTCCAGGCTTAAACATCCTCATCCTAGCTTCCTTATCTTACCAAGTCTTCATTTTCTCCTGAGCCAACTTCAAATTTTCCTTGGCTAAGCTACAAGCTTTATGTAACCTGTCCTTAAATTTCAAAACATAGTCCAACAAATTAGTATGCACTTCCTTACTAATCCACTGTTCCTTCAATAAAGCTAAAGGTCCTCTAACTCTATGCCCAAACACAAGTTCAAATGGACTAAAACCTAAAGATTCCTGTACCGATTCCCTTACTGCAAATAAAAGTAAGTTTATACTCTCATCCCAGTCACCTTCATTCTCCACACAATATGTCCTAATCATATTCTTGAGAGTAGAATGAAACCTCTCCAAGGCACCTTGCGATTCTGGATGGTATGCAGACGAAGTAATTTGCTTAGCTCCCAATTTATAAACTATCTGTTGAAACAATCCAGACATAAAATTACTACCTTGATCAGTTTGTATTTCCTTAGGCAATCCAAAATAAGTAAAGAATTTTATAAGAGCCTTCGTCACAGTTTTAGCTTTTATATTCCTAAGTGGTACTGCCTCTGGAAACCTAGACGAAGTACACATGATAGTCAACAAATACTGATAACCAGTTTTTGTCTTTGGTAATGGACCAACACAATCTACAATAACTTTAGAAAACGGTTCACCGAATGTTGGAATAGGTTGTAATGGAGCTACTGGTGTAACCTGATTTGGTTTACCCACAATTTGACAAGTATGGCACGTCTTACAAAACATCGCCACATCTTTTCTTAAACCAGGCCAGTAAAAATGTTTTAAAATCTTGTCCACAGTTTTCCTTACCCCTTGATGTCCACCTAAAGGCACACTATGAGCTAAAGTCAAAATCTCATTCCGATAAACTTTAGGAACAACCACCTGATAAACAACATTCCATTCCTCACTTGCAGGAATTGTAGGCGACCTCCACTTCCTCATCAACACTCCTTTTTCCAAATAATATCCTACTGACACCTTCTCAATTTCACTACCTAGTAAAGCTTGTTCCCTTAATTTTACAATCTCAGGATCTCTATTCTGCTCTGCTATCATCTCCTTCCGAGACAGAGATAAATCTTCATAGTCAGACTTACTCCCAGAATCTTGTTCAAACAACGAAGGTAAGAAAGTCTCTGACACATCCTCAAAACTCAAATCCTGAGTTGAACAGTCATGAGTAACAACCTCATTCTGCACATCAATTTTTTTAGCCATCGCTCTAGTCACAACACAGGAAGAATCTGTGTTAGAATTCACCTCAGGTACCTCTGATTCCATTGTCAAATGCACTTCAGGAAAAACTTGTCCACCTGCCAAGTCATTACCTAACAATAAAGAAATACCCTTCACAGGTAAGCTATGCTGTAGTCCTACCTTAACAAATCCTGTAACTAACCCTGACTTTAAATTTACTTCATGTAAATGTACAGGCATAAAATCACTTCCAACACCTCTTATGTAATTTACCTCACCAGTATCACTCTCTTCATTAAACTTCAACACACTATCTAACATCAGTGATTGAGAAGCTCCAGTATCCCTAAGAATTTTTATTGGCACCAGAGTAGATCCTTCTTTCAAGGATACAAACCCTTCAGTTATAGAATGATCATATCCCTTTCTAACTTTGTCAGACTCTAACAAATCCTCATTTGTGTTTACCAAACCCTGTAACTTTACAGGTGCTTTAGTATGTTGCACACAAGCATCCGGAACTGCTTCCTTCTCTTTCCTTTTCAATTTGAAACAGTTAGCTATTACATGGCCAGGCTTCTTACAATAGTTACAAATAAGACCAAACTGTCTTTCCTTCACAGGCTTTCCTTCCTCCTCACCTCTCTCATTAACCTCTAATTTAATTTCTGATTTACCTGGAGTCTCCATATTATTTTTCCTCTTGAAAATTCTACCCTGAGGAAATTTATTCTTATGGATTAAAACATACTCATCAGCTAATCTAGCACAGTCCTGCAATTTATCAGTATCCCTCTCATTTAAGTAGGTTCTTACTTCAACAGGAATGCTTCTTTTAAATTCCTCCATTAAAATCAGCTCTTTCAAAGTCTCATAGTCCTCATTTACATTTTTAGAAGAAACCCATCTCTCAAAACACATAGCTTTATCATAGGCAAATTCCACATAAGTCTTTTCCACAGACTTTTTCAAACTCCTGAATCTTTCCCTATACGCTTCTGGGACCAATTCATACGATTTGAGAATATTTTCTTTCACAATATCATAATCTAATGCTTGCGCAGCAGTCAAAGCTGTGTAAACCTGTTGTGCCTTGCCTTTGATTACACTCTGTAATAACACTGACCATTTATCTTTCGGCCACTCTGACATCCGAGCAATAGTTTCAAAATGTTGAAAATATCTCTCCACTTCTGTTTCACTAAATGGAGGGACCAATTCAATTTCTTGGCTAGCAACAAACGGTTTTTTAGAATCAGCAGACTGTTCTACAGACCTTAATTTCTCCATTGCATATTCAAATTCTCTTTGCTTTTGCTCAGCTTCCAATTTACACCTTTCTAACATCATTTGTTCAATTTGCAACTGCATCTCCAGATTACTTATTGGAAACGATTCTAAAATCGATTCTTCAAAATGACCCGAAGCCACATAATGTGATGCGATCATTCTCTGTATTACAGCTTTTGATGTAGTTGACAAGATCCCTTTAAGATGCAACCGATTAGCAAGTTCAGAGACTTCAGTTTTCTTCGCCTTCGCTAACAAATCCGCGACTGGCGAATCCAGAAACTCATCAATATTCATCGCTGCCGTATACCACTCACAAGCCAATCAAACAAAAAAAAATCGAGCAATCCCCGTTACCAAAACACCGATTCAAAATTCAAAAAACTTTTTAAACTCAAATAATTCAATTCCGAACGTAGCCCCCATAATTATGTTACGTATTCGGGCAACAATAATATAGATGAGTTAGGCAAGGGGTTTTATAACGAATAACACGTTTATTAAACACTGATAACAAACCCCCTTCAAATGTAAACAAACCCAAACAATGGTCCGAGCTCAGCTGCTGGCAGCTGGTCAGACAGTCCTTAATAGCGTTGCAGTCCCAAACAGTCTTTAAAGCGGTATTGAAAAGAACTCAATTCTTTAAAGCGATATGCCGAAAGTAAACAGCATTTTAAAACGACATGCCGACAGTTCAAAAGCTCACGATACTTTTAAAAGGAGAGACTTTTTAAAGCGATGCAAGTTCTCTTCCACGTCGATGTCCTTCGATTCCCAGCGTCGAACTCCCACGTCGAATTTTATTAAATATAACAACTTAAAGTGACTGACCTTCCTTCCACAATATTCTCAATCTCCCGCTTTTCCCAGCGGAGACTATCGTGAGAATAGTAAACGAAATCCTTCCGAATGAGGATCACACAAGGTCGAAGTCAATCCATCGAAAATCGATTTTTCTTGATCTCCATTTTCCAAACTTCTCTTCACTCTCCATCAGCAAAGAAACCGTTGGCTCTGACCTTTTAAACTTTAGGCATTATATAAAACTTAATTTTTAACTAAACTGCGTCATCACATTAAATCACACAGTGATATGAAGTCATCTTGGCAAATCCAGCCACGAACTGCCCCACCTGACAGGGTGGGTCTTCCTTTTATACCCTGTAGAAAAAAACCTGTCACATGACCTCTACTGGCGGGAAAATGACATCACTCCACCATTACCTCATGTCCAGTATAACTTCAACCCCAGTCACGTGACAAGGGTACCACTGTCACGTGTCACAGGTACGTAACACATCCAAGAGTCTCTTTAAACACCCTATTGTATCCACCCCCACCGCCGCCGCCGGCAGCCCATTGCACGCAATCACCACCACTCTGCGTAAAACACTTACCCCTGACATCTCCTCTGTACCTAATTCCAACACCTAAAAACTGTGCCCTCTCGTGCTAACCAATTCAGCCCTGTGGAAAAGCCTCTGACTATCCAGACGATCAATGCCTCTCATTATCTTGTACACCTCTATCAAGTCACCTCTCATCCTCCGTCGTTCCAAGGAGAAAAGGCTGAGTTCGCTCAACCTGTTCTCATAAGGCATGCTCCACAATCCCAGCAACATCATTGTAAATCTCCTCTGTACCCTTTCTATGTTTTCCACATCCTTCCTGTAGTCAGGCGACCAGAATTGAGCACAGTGCTACAATTGTGGTATGACCAGAGTTCTACATAGTTGCAACATTACTTCTCGGCTCTTAAACTCAACTCCACGATTGATGAAGACCAACGGACCGTATGCCTTCTTAATCACAGAGTCAACCTGCGTAGCAGCCTTGAGTGTCGTATGGACTCGGACCCCAAGATCCCTCTGATCCTACACGCTGCCAAGAGTTTTAACTCTTATGAGCCCTCCGCACTATCGACAGCACACCCAAACATTGTGTCATCAGCAAATTTTCTAAACCAACCCTCCACTTTCCCATCCAGATCATTTATAAAAACACAAAGAGTAGGGGTCCCAGAACAGATTCCTGAGGCACACCACTGGACACCGGCCTCCATGCAGGATATGACCTGTCTATTACCACTCTTTGCCTTCTGTGGGCAAGCCAGTTCTGGATCCACAAAGCAATGTCCCCTTGGATCCCATGCCTCCTTCCTTTCTCAATAAGCCTTGCATGGGGTACCTTATCAAATGCCTTGCTAAAATCCATATACACTACATCTACGGCTCTACTTTCATCAATGTGCTTAGTCACATCCTCAAAAAATTAAATCAGGCTCGTAAGGCACAACCTGCCCTTGACAACGCCATGCTAACTATTCCTAGCCATATTAAGCCTCTACAAATGTTCATAAATCCTGCCTCTCGGGATCTTCTCCATCAACTTACCAACCACTAAAGTACGACTCTCTGGTCTATAATTTCCTGGGCTATTTCTACTCCCTTTCTTCAATAAAGTAAGAACATTCGCAATCCTCCAATCCCCTGGATCCTCTCCCGTCCCCATTGATGATGCAAAAATCATCGCCAGAGGCACAGCAATCTCCGCCTCCGCTTGCCACAGTAGCCTAGGGTATATCTCATCCGAGCCCGGTGAATTATACAACTTGATGCTTTCCAAAGCTCCAGCACATCCGCTTTCTTAATATCTGCATGTCCAAGGTTTTCAATCTGTTGCAAGTCGTCACTATTATCAGCAAAAGTCTTTTCCATAGTGAATACTGAATTGAAGTTTTCATTAAGTACCTCAGCTGTTTCTTCCGGCTCCATACACAATTTCCACTGTCACATTTGATAGGTCCTAGCCTTTCATGTCTTATCCTCTTGCTCTTCACATAGTTGCAGAATGTCTTGGGGTTTTCCTTAATCCTGCCCGCCAAGGCCATCTTATGGCCCCTTCTGGCTCCCCTAATTGCCTTCTTAACCTCCTTATGAGGAAGAGGAAGAAATTCCACTGTAAGAAATGTTAATCTGCAAGATTAACAAGGAGGGAACTGTGGAAGAAAAATAGTAAGACATTGTGACAAACGTTCGGGGTTAATTACCTTCTTCCGGGATGTGAATTCAAAGTCCGTAATCACTTATTCGCGACTAAAGTGCACTGTGTGACTGAAATGTGCTTTGCAGGCGGGATGGGAAATTAACTACGTCTCTGCTTCCTTGTTCTAAGAATCATCACATGTCTGCGCTTTGGAAAACCTGATACACTGTCCTGAGAACCAACACTTAAAAAGTGCATAACCGCTCAAGTCATATAGTGCAACTTCGCTGTTCTAACGAGTTGTAGTTGAAGATCCCTCATTTTTAGATTTGGGTGCTTCTTGTCACATACACCTGGGGTGTAATACTTTGCTTAGCAGGGCTGCGGAGCTCCACTTTAGGAGTCTGGGATCTCCGGATATCATGTAATAAATCCCTTTAGTCTGAATCAATTCTCTGAGTCGGCCTGATCTATTCCGTCTGCTGCTCCTGAGATTGTTTTCCACACCACAGATGGAATGCACTCCAAGGTTCTAAAATAGATAACTAAAGAGATTTTGGAGGTATTAGTAATGGTCTTTCAAGAAACGCTAGATTCTGGAATGGCTCCGGAGGGCTGGAAAACTGCAAATGGTACTCCACTCTTTAAGAAGGAAGGTATCTAGATGAATAAAATTATAGGTCTGTTAACCTGTCCCCAGTATTTGGAAAGATGTTGCGTTGAAGCATCCAATTAATGATGAGTTTTCGAAGTACTTGGAGGCACATGATAACATAGGCATGGTATTTCACGGTATTTCAAAGGAGAAATCTTGTCTGAGAAATACTTTGGAATTCCTGAGGTAATAAACAATAGACAATAGTTGCAGAAGTAGACCGTTCGGCCTTTCGAGCCTGCACCGCCATTTTGAGATCATGTCTGATCATCTAACATCAATACCCGGTTTCTGCCTTGTCCCCATATCCCTTGATTCCCCTATCCATAAGTTACCTATCTAGCTCCCTCTTGAAAGCATCCCGAGAATTGGCCTCCACTGCCTTCCGAGGCAGTGCATTCCAGACCCCCACAACTCTCTGGGAGAAGAAGTTTTTCCTTAACTCTCTCCTAAATGACCTACCCCTTATTCTCAAACCATGCCCTCTGGTACTGGACTCTCCCAGCATCTGGAATATATTTCCTGCCTCTATCTTGTCCAATCCCTTAATAATCTTATATGTTGCAATCAGATCCACGCTCAATCTCCTTAATTCCAGCGTGTACAAGCCCAGTCTCTCTAACCTCTCTGCGTAAGACAGTCCTGACATCCCAGGAATTAACCTCGTGAATCTACGTTGCACTTTCTCTACAGCCAGGATGTCCTTCCTTAACCCTGGAGAACAAAACTGTACACAATATTCCAGGTGTGGTCTCACCAGGGCCCTGTACAAATGCAAGAGGATTTCCTTGCTCTTGTACTCAATTCCCTTTGTAATAAAGTCCAACATTTCATTAGCCTTCTTCACTGCCTGCTGCACTTGCTCATTCACCATCAGTGACTGATGAACAAGGACTCCTGGATCTGTTTGTAATAGCAAGCAGGATAGACAGAGGCGAATCAATGGATGATGTTCATTTCAGTTTTCACAAGGAGACACCCCTTGCGGCTGCTTGACAAATAAGAGCCCATGGCTTTACAGGAAAAGTACGAACACGGATAAAATATTGGCTGATTGGCAGAAGGCAATGAGAGAAAATACATTGGGCGTTTACTGCTTGGCTGCCTGTCACTAGTGTCTGCCGCAGAGATCGCGTTTGGACCGTTTCAGTTCACGTTTTATGTCTTGATTTGGATGAAGGATTCGATGGATTTTTGGCCAGGTGATACAATGATAGGTGAGGGGCAGTCAGTGCCGAAACGAGCTGCCTGTAGAAAGACTTAAACAGATTAAGAGTATGGACAGGGAAGTGCTAGATGGAATACAGTGTAAGGAAATGTATGATTATGCACCTTGGTGGAATGATAGACTGTAGCTTATTTTCTAATCCCTGGAAAGATATTGTTTCCTATCGATTTCAGTTTCAAACGTTCCCTTTGCTACAGGTCGTACATTCCGCAGAGGAGATCCCAATAATCCATAAATCTGTCACCTGTCCGCTGTAC